>NW_024095066.1:0-8531 GCF_014356525.2 Nilaparvata lugens
ATATTATATAAATCAGAATAATTTCCTAAATTTTATTTTTTAATTTATTCCATATCATTTTATAATGTAAATAATCTTTTGTATTTATACCTTCATGATTTAAACAACTATACTATCTTGTTCTAAAATTTTATCTTTATTTTATAATAGTAATTTTAACTTTTTTTAACATCACATTCTTACACCAACTTGATATATATTTTACAAGTTTTACTTTTATAAAAATATCATGAGTTTTATCTATTCACATTTGAACATGTTTTCATGTATTCATTATTTATTTTACATCTGAACATATATGATTTTATTTTCCATTAATATATAAAAAAATTATATATTTTATATAATGTTTTCTTCAATTCATCTTCATAAAAACTACCAATATATCTTCATTATTTAATCTTTCAATTGATATGTTATAGGATCTGTAAGATAATTTTAGTACAATAAATTTCTCTAGTCCAATTATTTTTATATTTATTCTCAAATGATTTTTTAAATGATGGAATTCTAACTCTATCATCCATTTCAAATTTTGGTTTGATAATATTATTGAAGTTTTGAAATTATAAACAGTATTCAATAATATATTTTCTTTATTCTCATCAACATCTATAGGATTCATTTATAGTACTATGTTTAGTATTATTATATTTTTCAATAATGTTTTGTAATTCATCAATCCATCTAAAATTTTTATTTATTTCAAAAATAATTTTCAATTTATTTTTAATGTTCTATTAATCTTTCAATTATTGCACTTTTTTCTTCTTTCTGTATGATATATTTTATTTTATATTTTTTTAATAATTGATTAATTCTTTATTTTTAATTCAAGACCTTTATCAGAATGTATAAGATTTGGAGACTTATGATTGACTTTTTGGTATTTTGAGAATTTTTCAATGCTTTAGTTACTTCTAATCCATTCTTCTTTTTAATGGTTGAACCCATACAAATTTGAAAATGTATCAACAACATTTAGAATATATGTATATCTATCATTTGTTCATGATACTTATAAATATCATAAGATCTATAGCCCATAAATTATCATTCCTAATGTTAAAATTTTTCTTCTTTTAAATTTTTTTATAAGTGGTTTATGTATTTCAATAGTTTCAATTTTTTCTTCTTCCTTAGTTAAATTATTTTCAATAATTTCTTTAGTTACTGGTGATTTTATGAATTTACTTTTATTAGTTTTACATACCAAACATTTAGCTGCTATTCTATATAATCCATTACTAGTTTGAACTTTTCTGAATTCTTATTTTAGTTTTCTTTTTACATTTTTGACAATGAATAAGCTCATCCATTTATTTAATAAGAAAATACATCCATCATCTTGAAAAATTACTTCATAATTTTTAAGATAATGGATGTATGCTTTTATTAAATAAATTTTTAATAAATGGAACAAATTGAAACATTCAATTTAATGATTTTAAAAATATAAAATATCTTAAAAATTTTTTCCATATAAATAGAAATATAAAATGTCTCATTAATAAAACAATTCAATAATTATGGAAAAATTAAGATAACTAAAAAATAAAAGAGTTAGAAATTAATAAAGAATATGAAATTTTAAATATTAAAAAATCAAAACAAAAAATAATGTATGTTTCATATCAGTTGAATTAGAAGAATTTATACATATTTACCAAAAAAGTAGTTAGAAAGTTTGATGAAAATCTATTAAAGAATTTGATAAAATTAAAATAAAATTAGTTTTTAGGTTTAGAGATGATAAACTATCCTATATTAGAATGGGTCAGATTTCGCACTATGCATTGTGTTCTTGTCCCAACTTGTCGCGTAGTGCGCAAGTCACTTTGTCATCGGTCCACTTTCACTGTGTTTCTGCAGTTCACGGGTTACATCAGTTTTTTGTCATGCTACATTTGTACATTAATTTTATTGTACATTTTGGTATTATTTAATATTATTTTGGAGTATTTCCTACCGTGTCTAGACGTTTTTTACGCATATCTTTTTCATCGATTGGCTATACGTAGCTTCTTACAACGCGATTCGTGCATGCACTTTCCTGTTTCCTTCTTCACACAGCAATGGCGTAACAGTTCACATCAGCTTTTTTCCGTTCTTCAATTTCGTCGCTTTCAATTCAAAATTTTCAATTCTCAAGTTTTAAATTCATGTTTATTCAACGTAGAATGTTTCTTCCAGTGCTTCGATAAAGTTTCAGTATTTTCGGTTCGTTAGTTGTGAAATATCTTCAATCTCAGTATTTGGTATGTCAGAGCACGTTTCATTCGTCACGATTATTTCGAATTTTTATCTTCAATCCAAATTTATTCACTTCTCGGTGTGAGAACTCAATCATTTTATATTACTGATTATGAAAATCAAGTTTCCAGAACATTCAACATTCAGCAACAAGTTATATGATTGAACTGAACATTCATTTGCGGTAGGCATTTGTGGTAGGGCTTGAGGCCCATTTCGCATTCATTCGTTTCATTGAAGTAATTCTGGTCTCGTGGGACATTATTACTGGTGTGTTGCTTGCATTCCAAGATCACACTCTCATCATTTCACGGTGCAGTCAGATGTTCTGCTCTGTATCCGTTTTGTTAGGTTAGTCAGCTAGCTACCTAATCATTCATTGCTAGATCGAGGTATTAGCAATTTTCATGTCTACCCCGTAGATGGTGTATCAGTTTCAACCAGTTCTTTTAGTGATCTACGAACATTTGTTACATTCATTCACCATGCCAAGCATTTGGATGGTTGTCTATTCAGACATTCACTATAGCATCAGTGTTGTGAATTTGGCCGTCGCCAACTCAATTAACTTTGCATTTCATTCACCGTGCTAACTTTGGACGGTTCATTCAATTCAAATTCAGTGAATCTTCAGCTACGTTACTTTCAAGTTTATGTGTGCATATCTCAACTGTGTCACACCGTCATTGTGTCAGTCTTGCCCGTATTGCACTGACAATAGTTAACCTGACATTACCCACTCATCGCTGTGTCGCCGCCGTTCCTGTGTCGTCACCACTGAGCCATCGCTGTTGGCTATCCTGATTCGTCACCATTCCAGTCCGGAGTCTGTCGCTCGGATTGATTCTTGTCCTGCCTGCGGGTCATCCTAGTCGCCGCTCTTCATGGTTCGCCGTCCAGTCCAGCTCCGGTAGCTCGCTCTGGTCCGCTCCATTTCGTGGGTCCATCCAGGTCTCCACCATCGTCCGGTATCATCGAGGGGGTCTCGATGTACTGCCCATCCAATTCAAGATGGATCTCATGCTCTTCATGCATTTGATAAGTATTCTGTATCAATTTGAATCATTATCAGCATTTTTCATTATTTGTTCAATTGCCTTGTTTGTTTAATTATTATTTGACCTTTTCAGGGTTTACTTGGAATTATTTATTCTAAAGTCGCGATTCCCATTTGTAGACACAACTTTTTACCAATATTTTTGGAAGTATTGCAAGTATTTGTACTTTACATTTTTCATATTGACTTATTTAAATATCGATCAATTTCCAATTACTTTTTGTTTTGTATTTAATTTGATCAATTTTATGACTTAGACCTATGTTTTACTTTTATCTTATCATGATATATCTGTCATATCAGACTATTGATCTATCATTTAAAGTTAGTCTAAGCCATTGTCAATTACGTTCTTGAATACAGTGTCTGTTTCATTTCACTGTACTACCTATTTTATATTGTCTTTAAAATTATTAATTACATTGAATATATGCTTTTCAATTGACTTCAACTCATGATTATTTAGTGTATCTAATAAAACCTATCCAGAACTACAAAGGTTTTAATATGTCCTGAAAGCGTTTGTTATTACTCAACATTTAGTATTTATATTGTTCTTTATTGTCAAACTACATTTACCTTTTGTATTTTTTGCGATTACTCATTGACCTGACTTTCTCTATTACTTATTGTCATTTGAAGGTTATTTTCTCTTTGAATTTATGCACTAGCTCATTACGGAGCATTACATATAGTAGGTTTATACTTATTCATTAGTCACAAATTGTTTTTTAATTTGAATGACGAACGATCTCAATGCTAAAATTATAACATTCAAGTCCCAGAATTTATTACTGTAGGCACTTATTCATAAATGTATGTTTGCTATATAATTATAAGTTTTTCAGTTATACATTTTCAGTATTTCAGTACTTGCATCATGGTTTGTAATGTATCAATCAATTTCACTAGGAATTTGGTCTTGTACCTAAATTAAATTTTCCTGTTATCAAGTCAGCATTTATCAATTGACAATCTCAATTTTTACTGTTTCAATTTTTTACTATGTCATTTTTATTTCTCGTCAGTCAACTGCCCTGTGTGGCATTTCCTAAATTTAAGACAATATGTCACGTTTCTCAGAGTATATAATAAATCTATTGAATTGTTTTACTTAAACCTATTTTTTATTTGGCGTCTTTCCCAGCTACCAGTTTTATTATAAATTATCATTCATTTTTTGGCATGTGGATTGTGCAGTAGTACAATAAATATACAATTCATACATCTTAACATTTTTATTTACAAAGCATTTCTTACAGTCCACTATTATTTCATTCAGTGGCACAGATCACACAAAATGAGAGAATTTTATAATTTTTTAAAATTTGAAATTCTAATAAAAAATTAAAACGAATTTCTAATTTCTAATTTCTAAATGAAGACTTTTAGTCTCCAAGTAAATTCAATTTCTTGATTTATTTAATAAATTAAATTGAATGATATTTCCAATTTTTGTTGAAAAATAAGCGATCCCAAATTTTTCTGATACTTAACAGTATTTTTATGATTGAAAAATGTATCAATTTTTTACTTGAATTTTATTAATTTATCAATTATTTTATTAAATTTCATCAAATTTAGTCTAATTTTAATGAAATTTGATTGAAAATAACATATAATTTTTTGCAAATGATTGATCCATAAGTGGGGTAGTATTCTCATATTACTATCTACTGACGGGTGGAGAAAGATGGGAAAACAGCGTTACAGATCCCACCTTGCCACGGTACCAGAAAAAACGTATACGTTTCATTCTAATGTTTATCTATGCTACTACTTTCTGTAGAGTACCGGTGGGCCTATACCCTGATATAATATTAACTGTTCATTTCTTGTTAAAAGTAATCACTCATATTTTATAGGTAAAAAAGAAATATATATTTTTTCTAATAATAGACTTTCATAATTGAAATTGATTATTTTTTTAATGTTTCTTCTTCTTCTTCTTCCAATTCATTCGCGGTCTATTTTATAGGGCTGAATACATAGCTTATCAATACTATAATATATGAAAAGGTTCTAAATTCATTATCAAAATTAGATTTTTGATTGACTTGACTGAAATTCTGATGAGATTTATAAATTCTTATAAGCCTACTTGTTGACACTATCTCTTCAGCAAATAATCTCTCTCAAAAAATATTTACCTATAAAGAATATCGACTGCAATAATTTAATCGGGTGTCAACCCGGACTAGCGGGTTTAGAACCAAAGTGACTGTTGAAAATCATGGGTGCACGACACCATAAAGAATGCTACTCCAGTCAGTAAGTATTCTGAAATGATTATTTTCATAAATAATTGACTGCATGTTTGTGTTAAACAAAAAATAACAATCACATTACAGTTATAAGTGAATAATCGGGTGATATTACGTTACAAAGAAATATAACTGTAATGTTGCATGGTAGCGTTAATGTTACGGTACCCAACATTATGTAACGTAACGGTTACCGGTACGGTACTGATTCTATGGTACGTACCCTAACTGTAACTTCGACATTGTAATTAGGCTACATTTATTGTACAAAACACTATAACAATAATAATTGAACGAGCTCTCACTTTTGATTTACTGAAGGCCAAAATCGTTGTCCGTCTGTTTTGTATGTTCTAAAACAAGTTTATAAAGAATTGATCAATCAGCTTCAAACACGTACGGTATTCTTCGAACCTTCTCACAGGTCAAGTTCGTTGGATAACAAAATTGTGCAACACTTTTCCTTCATTCTTTTTCAGGATATAAAAATAACATTGGAGTGCATGAGAAAAAATTGTTGTGATTTAGTCAACTGAATAATCCATTGACTGCAATTACTACAGTTTTTCCACTCATTTATCCATAACATCACCTGCGGCTATTTGGAAGCTATCACACAGACAGTCTTTCATGCGCTGACACATGATTTCAGCTGGTGCATGATTATACAACAGAATTTACAAGTTTTACATCAACAAACTGATACGGGTTAAGATATCAATGTGCGGTTTCCACCATTCATTTTCTCTTGGAACTCTTCATCGAAATCATGTATCACATGACTCACCTTCTCATTTCAATTTCAAAAATTGAATTTGGATTCATATGAGGGTTAAAGATGTTAAAGCGACAGAGTAATTTTTCAATACCGGTATTCAAATAGGATTTCCAATGAAACCTGTTAAATTATTCTTGTTAGAGAAATTTTTAGATGTTTCCAGGATTTTCCTCAACTCTATATACGGTAATTAAAAGTTGCGGGTTTCAAAGATTACAATACTTCAGTTCTTCAGCGAGTTTTACATCCCAGGGGGTCACTATATAGTTATGACCTTGGAGGAAGAACTAGGCTGAGCCTGTGCCATTTCTCTCCAAAATGCTGTAAGAAAGTCATAATGTTGTCCAAAATATTACATGTTGTAAGGTTACTGTGTCACATAACTGTAAGATAAAGTGTAAAGTAATAGCATCACCCATTCATTTTACCATGACCTGTAACGTTACTGTTACTTTAATATGTTTGGTAGCATAGTAACAGTGTTACATTCATGTTACTGTAACGTTTGTTTGTCTATGGGTAGAAATGATATCTATCGAATAAGTAATTCACGCTTATCTTCTCATGTTGCAGCTTACTTCAAGAGAACAAGGGTATTTCCATGAGTGAAGTTGAAAATTCATTTGGAGGGAACATTTGTAGATGCACAGGCTATAGACCAATTTTGGATTCATTCAAGTCTCTTGCCAAGGATGCTAGCAAAGAACTAGTGAAAAAATGTGTTGACATTGAGGTGAAAGAATTGAATAACCCTTTTGAATTATTTATTCCTTTATTCACGTTTTAATAATTTAATTCATGTGCAGCTTTATTTATTGAGACTTGCAAATTGTAGAATTTGAAAATATATTGCACTTCTCGGTAGTGACTTGAAATGATAAAAAATATTCAATGTGAATCACTCATAATAATTATTTATTCATCATAATTCTAATAATTCAATAGAATAATTTGACTGATATAACCACTGGTTAAATATTGTAAATGGATAAGTGCTGACAAAACTTCATTATTTTATTATATAGTCATATATGAATATGCTATAGTAACGTGTCAGTAGGTACGGTAGGCTACTATATAAACCTAATAAAAAGTTTGAATCTGCAAAAAAGGAGCTATAAGGTTTGAACATTCAATAATGACAAAAACGCAACCGTTGGTTCTAAATTGTAGAATACAGTAAAATTATAATTGTGTAGTGTTGTAGGGTAAGCCCTATTTATTTTACATGGAGAACATATTAGTAAAACCAAAAATTATTGTAGGATATGATAGTGGAGAAGAAACCTTTAGGTAATGAAACTTTAAAATTCATTATTCCTTTTATTTAGTGTCACTGTAAGTTATATATTTATACTTGCAGGAACTGTCAGTTATTGTCCAAGAACAAAGGAGGAATGTTAGCATCATGCGGCAATTCATGTGACAGAAGCATTGATCCACTACTGGATGAAAGCAACTCAAGTTAGAAACTAATGATGGTAAAAACTGGTATCGGGTGAAATCTGTCAAAGAGTTGTTTGAAATACTTGAGATGGTCGATGATGGATCATACATGCTTGTTGGTGGAAACACGTCCTATGGTAAATTATAAAATCATCTAAAATCTAATTAAGGCTACTAACTTTTATTGGATTATTTCAACAATTATCAGGCAATATCTAATCTAGGTTTGGGAATGTATCCAAAATAGGCTACTAGCAGAGTAGGAAACAACAAAGTATCTTCAAGTATAAAAACGTACGTGTAATAAAAAATTGAAACTTTAAATTTTACAAAATGCAAGCTCATGATCAGACAATATTCTTGTGAGCTTCAAGCTCTTATGTACTCTAGATACATTATTATAGTGTATATTATTGACTGTATGTATTTGTACAGGGAATAAATGAATTTGAAATGGTTTACAAAGTAGGTTTGGAGTTAAATAATTATATTTTTGTTTTGTTTTAGGGTGTATCGTCCAACAAGAGATATTAATCACTTCATAGACATCAAAGGGTTCGTGACTGATCGTACTAGTGAGAGCAAGATTCATTGGACTCTGGGAGCCAACTTATCTCTAACCAACACCATGATTTTTTCAATTCAGTCTCTAAATCTAAAAGTGAACTGTTTGGCTATACGAAACAGATGGCTGACCATATTGATTTGATAGCCAGTGTTCCGGTGCGAAATG
>NW_024095067.1:0-9258 GCF_014356525.2 Nilaparvata lugens
ATACAAAAAGCTTGTAGCCTCAAATATGGGGCTTCATGGTGTTGTATTGCTTCATATAATTCACCTGTCCACAATAGATTTCGAAATTATAAGCAAAGCCTGAAATACCGATCAATACAAACAGCTTGTAGCCTCTTTATGAGGCTTCATGGTGTTGTATGGCTTCATATCATTCACCTGTCCACAATAGATTTCGAATTATAAGCAAAGCCTGAAATACCGCTCAATACAAACTGCTTGTAGCCTTAATTGTGAGGCTTCATGGTATTGTATTGTTCATATTAATTCACCTGTCCACAATAGATTTCAGAATTATGAGCAAAGCCTGAAATACCGATCAATACAAACAGCTTGAAGCCTCATTTATGAGGCTTCATGGTGTTGTATTGCTTCATACTAATTCACCTGTCCACAATAGATTTTGAAATTATAAGCAAAGCCTGAAATACCGCTCAACATGCACTAACAGCCTGTAGCCTCATTCATGAGGCTTCATGGTGTTGTATTGCTTCATAATAATTCACCTGTCCACAATAGATTTCTAAATTATAAGCAAAGCCTGAAATACCGCTCGATACAAACAGCTTGTAGCCTCATTCATAAGGCTTAATGGTGTTGTATTGCTTCATATTAATTCACCTGTCCACAATAGATTTCGAAATTTAAAGCTAAGCCTGAAATACCGCTCAATACAAACTGCTTGTAGCCTCATTTATGAGGCTCCATGGTGTTGTATTGCTTCATATATTCACCTGTCACAATAGATATCGGAATTATAAGCAAAGCCTGGAATCCGCTCAATACAAACAGCTTGTAGCCTCATTCATGAGACTTCATGGTGTTGTAATTCTTCATTTCAATTCACCTGTCCACAATAGATTTCGAAATTATAAGCAAAGCCTGAAATACCGCTCAATACAAACTGCTTGTAGCCTTATTTGGGAGGCTTCATGGTATTGTATTGCTTCATATTAATTCACCTGTCCACAATAGATTTCGAAATTTAAAGCTAAGCCTGAAATACCGCTCAATACAAATAGCTTGTAGCCTCATTCATGAGGCTCCATGGTATTGTATTGCTTCATATTAATTCACCTGTCCACAATAGATTTCGAAATTATAAGCAGAGCCTGAAATACCGCTCAATACAAACAGCTTGTAGCCTCATTCATGAGGCTTCATGGTGTTGTATTGCTTCATATTAATTCACCTGTCCACAGGGGATTTCAAAATTTAAAGCTAAGTCTGAAATACCGCTCAATACAAATAGCTTGTAGCTTCATTTATGAGGCTCCATGTTGTTGTATTGCTTCATATTAATTCACCTGTCCACAAAAGATATCGGAATTATAAGCAAAGCCTGGAATACCACTCAATACAAACAGCTTGTAGCCTCATTCATGAGGCTTCATGGTGTTGTATAGCTTCATATTAATTCACTTGTCCTCAATAGACTTCGAAATATTAAAAGCAGAGCCTGAAATACCGCTCAATACAAACTGCTTGTAGCCTTATTTGGGAGGCTTCATGGTATTGTATTGCTTCATATTAATTCACCTGTCCACAATAGATTTCGAAATTATAAGCAGAGCCGGAAATACCGCTCAATACAAACAGCTTGTAGCCTCATTCATGAGTGATATATAAACCATATGTTTTCGTTGTCATGGATTCATTCATAATACCAATGTTGTTGATCCGTTACTAGTAGAAAGTCATGTTCAATTTTATTTGATTAAAGCTCTACAATGAAAGTTTACTTATTTCAATTTAATCAAATAAAATGCCGACAACAAAAAAAGACAAAACGATTGAAAACCGTAACTACGAAGAAGATAAGATGGAATCACATATTGACAATGTCTCAGCCAAAGGAATTATCTATCGACCCAGATTCGCCTACGGCAGAGAGAGAGTGGAAACATTGGAAAAAGACGTTTGAAAATTTCTTAGAAGGAACGACAACCAAGACAAATGAAAATATTGGTAAACTTCTTATCACCTGCTTATACGAAATTGTGGAAAGCTATACTTCATATGAAGAAACTATATCCATGTTGGAAATATGTTTCGGTAAACCAAGAACGAAATTTATGCACGATACTGCCTTGCTAATGCAAAACAACAAATAGGTGATCCATTGATCACTACTATTCTGAACTAAAAAGATTAAGCTTATCATGTAACTTCATAGAGTGTCAGCCGAAGAAAACAAAAACGAGCATATTAGAGATGCTCTTGTTTCAGGGTTATGTTCTATTGAAATTAAAGAGAACTTTTTCAACAAGGAGATTTGAGTCTACAAGAAACCGTTTCCCAAGCACGTGTTCTTGAATCCGCAAAAACATATGCCGACTCCTTTAAAGTACTTGTTATACAAACTCTGTTGAAGAAAATAAAAACATAAGCTTGAGTGAATCTTTCTCAGATTTCTCTGTAACCCAAAATCGACAGCAATTGTAAGAAATCCGTCAATGCCAACGTTGCGGATATAAAAAACACTCAAATTCTCAAAAGTCCTGCAATAGGAACTTGTCATAAATGTTCCCGAATTGGACACTTTTCCCAGTGTGTAAAAGTAAAATCGACAAAATCGACAGGCAATTGTAAGAAATCCGTTCAATGCCAACGTTGCGGATATAAAAACACTCAAATCTCAAGAATGTCCTGCAATAGGAAAACACTTGTCATAATGGTTCCCGAATGGACACTTTTCCCATGTGTAAAAGTAAAACGCTCAAGAAAAACTAACTACGTCAACTATTACTGCCTGGTATAGCCGTAATCTTTCTAAGCTACAATTATTGTTCGGTGAATGGAATAAACACCAGCTCTTATTGATACCGGAAGTGTTGCCAGTTTTATTGATGAAAAATTGCAAAAACAATAAAATTTAAAACTGCATCAGATTCTTGTTTTATAAGATTTGCATCTGTTCAACATAACACCGCTACAAAGCATGTGTTTATAGCAATATTGTGTACAAAGGAAATGAATACAACTATAAACTCTTGGTATTAAAAGAATGCTGTTGCAATGTGATACTTGGTCACGATTTTTTGATGAATCACTCTACAATAAGTTTAGCATTCAATGGTAATAAACAGCCTCTTGTAATAGATAATAATTCTACAACCCACCACCCTTGAAAGATTGCCTCTTGGTGGAGGCCATGATAAAACCATGTTCCCTTTTCAATGACTTGACTCCCGATTGCCACCCAATAACTACCCGATCCAGAAGACACCCACAAGATGACTATGAATTCATGAAGAATGAGGTCAATCGCCTCCTTACAGAAATAATTGAGGAAAGCCAGTCCAGTTGGCGTGCCCAGCCTTTCATTGTAACCAATGGACAGAAGAAACGAATGGTCATAGACTATTCACAGACTATTAATAAATTCACAAATTTAGACGCATACCCTCTCCCATTGATCGAAGATCTTGTAAACACAATTGCCAAGTACAACATTTTTAGTACTGTAGATTTCAAGTCAGCTTACCATCAAATACCGATTCTTGAGAATGAACGACATTACACTGCCTTTGAAGTAGGCCGAAAACTTTATCAGTCAAACGAATACCATTCGGAGTAACCAATGGAGTAGCTGCCTTCCAACGTACAATAAACGGACTTATAGAAAGAGAGAATTTGAACGACTGCTTTGCCTATTTGGATGATGTTGTCATTTGCGGTTCAGATCAAGAAGAACATGACAGAAATCTTAAGAAATTTCAACAAGTAATTGAATTGTATGGCTTGACTATAATGAAGAAAATGTAAATTTTCAAAAAAATCATTGAAGTTCCTTGGTATGAGATAAAACATGGAGAAATTAACCTGACCCAGAACGCCTTGCACCACTCATGAACTTTCCACCCAAGAAATGCTAAAGAAATGAAACGACTCATGGGATTACTGGCTCATTACTCCGATGGATTAAAACTTTCTCAAAAGATTCACCCCCTTGTCCACATACAGAAATTCCCTCTATCTCAAGATCAGATGGAAACTTTGGAATTGTTGAAAAATGAAATTGCTTCCGCGGTACTGCTCTTTGTTGATGAAAATGTACCATTCATAATTGAGACAGATGCATCAGATTTTGCAATTGGTGCAACATTAACACAAAATTCTCGACCAGTAGCCTTTTTCTCACGAACTTTGTCCCAAAGTGAAACCAGGCATTCAGCTGTTGAGAAAGAAGCCTATGCCATTGTGGAGTCTATAAGAAAATGAGACACTATTTACTACGAAAACAATTCACTTTGATCACTGACCAAAAATCAGTCACATTCATGTTTGGCACTCAACACAATAGAAAAATAAAAATGAAAAGATACAAAGGTGGCGCCTAGAATATCTGAATACAAATTCAACATAGTCTACAGACCTGGAAAAGAAAATGCACCAGCTGATGCACTCTCTCGTATATGTATTACAGCTGGTTGTTCAACATTGAACTCAGCTTTGGCAAAATACCATGATGAACTTTGTCACCCTGGTGTAACTCGTTTCTACCACTGGCTCAGAATGAAAAATCTCCCCTATACTGTAGATGATGTAAGGAAAATTTGCTCCAATTGTGCAATTTGCTCTGAAATAAAACCACAGTATATGAAGACAAAAGGAAATCTCATAAAGGCAACAAAACCTTTTGAACCTTTATGGACTTCAAAGGACCCGTACAATCAAAAACAAGAAATAAATACCTACTGGTGATGGTTGATGAGTACTCAAGATTCCCTTTTGTATTTCCTTGTCCAGACATGACTGCGAGAACAGTCATAAATTGCCTGGTCTCATTAATATCAATGTTTGGCCTTCCAAGCTATATTCACACAGACAGAGGAACATCCTTCATGTCAACTGAGTTGAAGAGCTTTCTTGCTCAAAAGGATAGCAACTAGTAGATCAACGCCTTACAATCCGAGAGGGAATGGTCAAGTAGAGCGATATAATGGAATTATATGGAAAGCAATAACACTAGCTCTAAGATCACGAGGACTTGATTCAAATCGATGGGAGGAAGTGTTGCCTGATGCACTTCACTCTATTCGATCTCTTTTGTGTACTACAACAATTGCACCCCTCATGAACGAATGTTCCTACACATGAGATCCTCAACAAATGGACAGTCACTACCATCTTGGCTAATGAGCCCAGGACCAGTTGGCTGAAGAAAAGAACCGAAATTCAAAGCAAGATTCATCAGTAGAAGAAGTTGAATTGATTGAGGCAAACCCAGAGTATGCTCACATTCGTCGCCCTGATGGACAAGAGTCCACTGTGTCGCTCCGTCATCTTGCCCCTAAGATAACACGAAAATCTAGCCGGGTAGAATGATATGATAAACCATATGTTTTCGTTGTCATGGATTCATTCATAAATACCAAATGTTGTTGATCCGTTACTAGTAGAAAGTCATGTTCAATTTTATTTGATTAAAGCTCTACAAATGAAGAGTTTACTTATTTCAATGAGGCTTCATGGTGTTGTATAGCTTCATATTAATTCACTTGTCCTCAATAGACTTCGAAATATTAAAAGCAGAGCCTGAAATACCGCTCAATACAAACAGCTTGTAGCCTCATTTATGAGGCTCCATGGTGTTGTATTGCTTCATATTAATTCACCTGTCCACAATAGATTTCGAAATTATAAGCAAAGACTGAAATACCGCTCAATACAAACAGCTTGTAGCCTTATTTGGGAGGCTTCATGGTATAGTATTTCTTCATATTAATTCACCTGTCCACAATAGATTTCGAAATTATAAGCAAAGCCTGAAATACCGCTCAATACAAGCAGCTTGTAGCCTCATTTATGAGGCTTCATGGTGTTGTATTTCCTCATATTAATTCACCTGTCCACAATAGATTTCGAAATCTTAAGCAAAGCCTGAAATACCGCTCAATACTAACAGCTTGTGGCCTCATTCATGAGGTTTCATGGTGTTGTATTGCTTCATATTAATTCACATGTCCACAATAGATTTCGAAATTATAAGCAAAGCATAGAAAACCGCTCAATAGAAACAGTTTGTAGCCTCATTTATGAGGCTTCATGGTGTTGTAATTCTTCATATTAATTCACCTGTCCACAATAGATTTAGAAATATCAAAAGCTAAGCCTGAAATACCGCTCAATACAAACAACTTGTAGCCTCATTTATGTGGCTCCATTGTGTAGTATTGCTTCATATTAATTCACCTGTCCACAATAGATTTCGAAATTATAAGCAAAGCCTGAAATACCGCTCAATACAAACAGCTTGTAGCCTTGAATATGGGGCTTCATGATGTTGTATTGCTTCACATTTATTCACCTGTCCACAGTAGATTTCGAAATATTAAGAGCAAAGCCTGAAATACCGCTCAATACAACCAGCCTGTAGCCTCATTTATGAGGCTTCATGGTGTTGTATTGCTTCATATCATTCACTGTCCACAATAGATTTCGAATTATAAGCAAAGCCTGAAATTCGCTCAATACAACAGCTTGTAGCCTCATTCAGAGGCTTCATGGTGTTGTATTGCTTCAATCAATTCACCTGTCCACATAGATTTCGAAATTATAAGCAAAGCCTAAGAACCGCTCAATACAAACAGCTTGTAGCCTCATTAATGAGGTTTCATGATGTTGTATTGCTTCATATTAATTCACCTGTCCACAATAGATTTCGAAATTATAAGCAAGCCTAAGACCGCTCAATACAAACAGCTTGTAGCCTCATTAATGAGGTTTCATGATGTTGTATTGCTTCATATTAATTCACCTGTCCACATAGATTTCGAAATTATAAGCAAAGCCTGAAATACCGCTCAATACAAACAGCTCGTAGCCTCATTCATCAGGTTTCTTGGTGGTGTATTGCTTCATATAAATTCACCTGTCCAATAAAGATTTCTAAATTATAAGCAAAGCCTGAAAAACCGCTCAATACAAACAGCTCGTAGCCTCATATATGAGGTTTCATGGTGTTGTATTGCTTCATATTAATTCACCTGTCCACAATAGATTTCGAAATTATAAGCAAAGCCTGAAATACCGCTCAATACAAACAGCTTATAGCCCCATTTATGAGGCTTCATGGTGTTTTATTGCTTCATATTAATTCAACTGTCCACAATATATCTCGAAATCATAAGTAAAGCCTGAAATACCGCTCAATACAGACAACTTGTAGCCTCATTTATGAGGTTTCATGGTGTTGTATTGCTTCATATTAATTCACCTGTCCACAATAGATTTCGAAATATTAAGAGCAAAGCCTGAAATACCGCTCAATACAAACAGCCTGTAGCCTCATTTATGAGGCTTCATGGTGTTGTATTGCTTCACATTAATTCACCTGTCCACAATAGATTTCGAAATTATAAGCAAAGCCTGAAATACCGCTCAATACAAACAGCTTGTAGCCTCATTCATGACGCTTCATGGTATTGTATTGCTTCATATTAATTCACCGGTCCACAATAGATTTCGAAATTATAAGCAAAGCCTGAAATACCGCTCAATACAAACAGCTTGTTGCCTCATTTATGAGGCTCCATGGTGTTGTATTGCTTCATATTAATTCACCTGTCCACAATAGATTTCGAAATTATAAGTGAAGCCTGAAATACCGCTCAATACAAACAGCTTGTAGCCTCATTCATGAGGCTTCATGGTGTTGTATTGCTTCATATCAATTCACCTGTCCACAATAGATTTCGAAATTATAAGCAAAGCCTGAAATACCTATCAATACAAACTGCTTGTAGCCCTAATTGTGAGGCTTCATGGTATTGTATTGCTTCATATTATTTCACCTGTCCACAATAGATTTCGAAATTATAAGCAAAGCCTGAAATACCGCTCAATACAAACTGCTTGTAGCCTTATTTATGTGGCTCCATTGTGTAGTATTGCTTCATATTAATTCACCTGTCCACAATTGATTTCGAAATAATAAGCAAAGCCTGAAATACCGCTCAATACAAACAGCTTGTAGCCTTGAATATGGGGCTTCATGGTGTTGTATTGCTTCATATTCAAGATTCAAGATTCAAGATTCGTTTTATTAACCATCAGGCTACAATTATAGCATTAGGCAAGTCATAATACATACTTCTAAAAAGTAGTCTACACACAATTGAACAGAAAATCGATACAAATTGAACAGATAAGCATAATTATCTACATTACATAAAATACATGCAATTCAGGTATTCAGGTATTCCTCAAGTGAGTAAAAGGCATTATTTTTCAGATAACTGTATACAATTTTCTTAAATTTGTTTGAGGCAGATTCCTGATGTTTGAGGCAGTTTATTGTACAATATGCACTGTTGGAAAGTATGGCTTCTCATAGTTTTAGTGAGTCTTATTTGTGGTGCTACAATGTTCCTACTGTTCCTAGTATTATATGCATGGTAATCTTCATGAATGGAAAATTTTTCTGAGTTTTTCTTGACGTGAATTAATTGGAATAAATAAAGAGAGATGGAAGGGTTAGTATACCCAATTAGGGAAATGTGGCCTGCATGAATCTCGCTGTGTTAGTCCTAGGATAGCTCTAAGAGCCTTTTTTTGCCATAAGAACACTGTTTTAGCATGGACGGAATTACCCCATAGACGCACACCATAACTCAAATGAGAGTGGAAAAGCCCAAAATAGGTCAATATGATGTATCCAAATTCACGCAGCCTCTCATTTTCTCAATAAATAGACTATTCGAGATAATTTTTTTGAAAGGTGCTCAATATGTGTGTCCCAGTTCAGCTTGTAGTCCATATAAATTCCAAGAAGTTTGACCGGTTTAATCAGGCCATTACTTAACTTGTCTTTGAGGGAAAAAACATATCTCAGTTTTATCTTCATTCAATTTCAGTCCATTGGCCACATACCACGTCCTGGCCGTAGACAGAGCATTGTCAAGTTATTCTGTACTCTTTCTATCAATGGTCTGTTGCAACAATAGTCGTGTCATCAGCATACAATACACTTAAATATGGAACATTATAGCTGAAGTCGTTTACAAAGACAAGAAACAGAAAAGGCCCCAAAACTGAGCCCTGTGGTACTCCCGCAGCTACATTCATAATTTCGGAAGAGGAGTTACCGATCACAACCATTTGTTTTCTGTTTTGGAGATATGACTTCAGCAATTGTAGCTCAGTATTGCAAATCCCATAGAAAGCCAATTTATTTAGGAGAAAGTCATGAGAGATAGTGTCAAAAGCTCTACTCAAATCTACTAGACAGGTCCC
>NW_024095068.1:0-7999 GCF_014356525.2 Nilaparvata lugens
GTAGACAAGTTAACTTGTGAGATTACTGAAGCAAGCTCTGTCTGCTTGGATGTACAAGTGCCAGGAGTAAAGATAAGATATAATTATCACTGTTTATAGATCGCTTGCATCGAATGGTAGATACGTTTTCTGAACAGTGTAACGTTCGAAATTCGGATGGATGAATAAAAATTCCTATTTAAAGAAATTTATAGATCTAAGTGAAATATAGGCTAATATCGCCAAAGATGATAATGTTAAAGATTAGATAATATCAGGCATCATGGCTAAATTGTACAACAGCCGAATAGAAATGAAAATAATTTTTTGTACTATATATATTATATAAAATATTGGAAATTTGAGGTTAGGCGTTAAAACATCTACTGATCGGCGACCTAATTCGACCGAGTCGCATAATGTAGAATCTGACCAACACCTTGGCAGAAACTTATTGTAACAAAACAGTATTCAACTTAAGGAACCAAACGTCCATGTGGCTAAATATCGTAATATGAGAACAACCTATAATCTGTAAAAAAATACTTTGCATGTAAGAAACATATTAAAAAACCCAGACATAAATAATTAAATGTATTAAGGAAGTAGTAGGTTCCTAGGCGCATGAATACTATAAAAATTTGCATGCACCATCAAGTGGTGGCAATTGATAGGCGGTAATAGTGAGCCAATTCAATATTTTGTATATATTTCTACAAATGATAAGAATTCATGAGTTATTGTTTACAGTTGATGTTTTGGATACAGCCCGAAGGCAAATAATTATTAAAGATGTAACATAAGTAATAATTAATAGTCTGGTACGGTCTATTTGAGCCATGAATGGTGGGGGAACAGATTATTTAAATTTCATGTAAATTTGGAACGGAAATGAAAATTGTGGTTAGAAAAGAGAACTATACACTTGCCTGCCAACCACCACCATGAGATCTCACCAAAAATTATAGAGCGCAATATCTTACTGTACCTTTTAATAACTTAAAGTTAAATTGTTTCTAGATTTTCTCATAAGACTTTGTGATGCTATGTAAAGCAAAAGTCATTTAAATAATTTTTTAACCCCTTGAAAGAGACCACTTCGGCTACAAATAATCCTGATCACCAGGAGTTTGGATCGCCATCAGCAGCTCATAGAAAATTCCAGCACGTGAGTGAATAATATTTGAAATAGTGATAGGGCGCCCTCAGTGCTTCGAAATCAAATAAGAATCAAAGCTAGCTCGTCGAAAGGGTTTTATGAATTAAGAAATTGTAAAAATACTTGCGCAAGTTTAAACATAGTATAAAAGTATTTTATTAGATAGTAATGAGTCATTTCATATGTCCAAGGATACATCAATCAAAGAATACTAAGTTCTAGGCTGTAATACAATCTTCATATGATCATCAATTTCTACAATATAATTTGCGATAATATAATGTAGCTCTGATTCACTAGATGAATTGATCTATTTTTTCTGTCAGGTGCTGAATCTCGCACCCTTAGATAAAAAATATTATTATAAAGAATCTTTGGAAACCATAGAATTTATATATATTTGGATTATTGTTTTGTCAATATTATCATGATCTGATTTAAGAAATTCATATTCCAAATAGAATTGTCCAAGTCGACAAGTATCTGCAGTTGATATCAAAGCTACATGCAAATAAATGCATATGATCATGAAATGAAAGCAAATGGTAGCATTTTGTGCTATAGAACTTAAAATAGTATTAACCTGTGATATTTATGATCTTGATTATCGTTTGTCTTATATTATATATTTCTGTCGCTCTATATATTTTTGTTTTGACTTATTTTCTGAGATATTTGTTAATATATGTATCGAAATTTTTATGGTACGATTCATTTTATTCCTCAATACTTGTTCTGAACAAAGCTCAGGCTAGAGCTACCAGAGGACTGTAATTCACTATTCAATAATCAAATACAACAAGGGGCAAAATTTAATCTTCAATTTGAGCCAGGTTATTTGTACAGTAAACTCTGCATTAATGACCATAAAAATAGCAAAAACTCACCAAATTCATTCCAATCTTAACTACTTGCCCTTTGAAGCCTTTATTAGGTGTTTTGGTCAGTTCAGGGTGGGATGAAATCGGGGAAAAGACAGGTTTTCGCTTCCGGGCTGCCTTTTCGCTTTCAACTTGCAGGCCATACACTGTGTATTCACTGTGTTTCGAACAAAGCTCAAACTGGATTCTTTATAAATTCAAATCCGATTCAAATTAATTCAATTCAACACTATTTACGCTGTTATACTCATAATTCACACACACGATACTCAAACAATTATTTACAAGAAATTTCTGATCGAAATTACATGACAAAATACAAATTCGGTCTTGCACAACAACGGGGACGAGACAAGACAGACTGAAAACTAGGACGACAGGCCAAAGCAGAAGACGGTCTGCGCTGGCGCAAACACAAGCCTACTATTGGCAGAACTGCAGTCTGGCATTTTGGCGCTACAGTTCGAATTCTCTGGAAGACAATACTATAGGATATAAGTTTTATATATATAATTTTTTTTATAAATTATATATTATTATTTTAATCTCCGTCTGAGCCCAATTATGTATGATAGGCCACGGATATGACACAAGATGTCGTACCAACGTGGGACTGATTATGAGGCAGAGCTCATTAAATAATTATTAGAATTAAGTCAAGACCTATATTGAGGATAATAACTAAAGGCAAGTCTAGGCTCATTGAAATTTGCAGGATAGATAATAGATATAAGAGTATTGAGGAATGCAGGCAGGGTAATACTACTTTTTTGGGAATCAATGGCTTTAAATAAGGAGAAATATTTTATAAGAAAAAATTTTTATTTATTATTGTGGAAAATATATTTTATAGAGAGAGCTATTATATTTTATGGGCCTAAACCGCTAATCCAGTTGTTATTATCTGTATAAGCCGATCAGGAATCAACATGCCAATATTGAGTACCAGAGCATTATATAAAACTTAAGTATAAATACCTTGTTCAGGGTTATCCAAACACTTTGCACATAACTGTTTCACTGTGAATCCTCATTTGTGTCCTTTAAGCATTTTTGCATATTATTCATCACTTTTAATTAACACTTGACACTTTATCCATTTTTAAAAATGAGTCTCTTTTCGTCCACGCAAAGTGAGGTAGCAGACACACTGCAGACGGTGGTAGTAGCGATGATCGACGCTGAGGGGGGCGCGATGGTGTCCAATGCCCAAGTATCTCCAATCACCGCCAAGAATCCTGGGAACAGTAACAAATCATTTAATGTCTCACAAGAAACAATAAGGAGGGTTATAGTAGAGGGGATGATCAAGTCATTTTCTAATAGTTTAGAAAAAACCATGGCAGTAGTAATGAAGGACTTAAAGGCGGAAATGAAGGAAATGCCGGAATCATTGAAGGATACGTCTGTAAGAATGGGTAAGGAAACTGCGGACACAATACCAGCTTCTACCGCTGAAAATCAGGAAATATTTACAACCGACTTAGCAGCAAAAATAGATACTGTTACTTGTGAGTTAAACGAAAAAATAGATAGCCTAACAGCACAAAACACCGCGCAAATTCATGAAATAGCAACAAATGTAAAGCCGATTGTCAAAAAAATTCTGATATCAATCAAAACCAAATACTACGTAATTCATTGGAGACAGCCGTTGGAGAACAGCAATTATTTTTATCTGAATTAAATGCTGAAGTAGTAGATACGAAACGGAAGCTACTAGTCATTGGGAACAGCCCAAAATAAGTTAGTACAACTCAAGAGTCATTTCCGCACAAGAATGTAGAGCCTATCCCCATAGCAACGTTTGATTTACTGCACAGTTTCAATGAATAGGCTGTTTTGACAATACAGAACGCTATCTTCAACCTAAAGATTTATCGACCAAATAAAACTAGTTCAATCCTTAACGCCCACCTCTTGGAATTTATGGAGTCTTCAATATCCAGTTTGTTGAGTGGTGAACCTTGATGTTTTTCCAGATCCATAATCACGAATTCAGGACGTTAGATGAGTTCAGTGCAGCTTTCTGAACAATATTGGAGTAAAAATAGACAAATGGATACACTAGCCAATATCATGCTTGTAAATACAATCCAAGGACAGATGACACATACATCAATTCTGTTACTACAATTAAACTGAAAAATGCTCGATTAGATGAGCCATGTGTGATTCTGTTTTGGCAAATATAATTGTAAAAAAGCTACCTTTCCGGGTCCGAACAGCATTGGCTACACAGCCAATAACTGGTTGCAAACAGCTAATAGATCATTTATACAGTATACAATCTATGATGGCAATATCAAATCACCGGTCAGATAAAATGTATTACAGAATCAAATAAATTCAAAAATATCAGTACACCAGCAAGCCTATGAATCAGTACCATATGATTGCTCACGACTACTCCTCAATTTGAACGCCACAACGATCATAAACAAAATAATAATTGGAATGATAGAAGTTTTCAAACTCACCAAACAAATCATTATTCACAGCAAAATAATCGCAGGAATATTATGATGGGGTGGATCAATTAAACACAAATAATGGTTTGCTCACAATAATTATAATAGAAATTATAAACCCCCACCACCTCAAATAAGTACAAACTAACATTAGCTCATGCAACCAGATTAAATCAACAAAATACAAGATAAACCACCACCAGACCAGAGAAGACTACATCCAAATTACGAATATATGATGCCCCTAATATAACTCATACAAGCTCAGAAAAAACAAATAAGAAAAGAAAGATATTCAGCATCACACATCACCTTTAGAAACGATTTACCGAAAATATTGTTAGAAAAACAGAAGCCCATACAAGACAGCCTACCACAAAAAACCGACGCCTACCATGCACATAAAAACAAACTGTAAGCATCAATCCCTTTGAGCCTATATTCCCCATGAAGAGTCACTACTAAATATAAACCATCGCCAGGAGGAGACCGCCACCGCACCCGCTATCATTCGACCCCACAGCCACACAAGGACGGGAAGGAAGAAACCATGAGTACCGAGAGGACGGCATCCAGGACAAAGGAGCGCCCACACACAGGCCGCACGACGGAAACGCCCGAGGAGGACACCCGACCGACATCAGGACTGGGAGGAAAACATGCAGGAGAGACAAAGAGGCTGCATCACAAGGCACGGAGGCGGAAGAGACAAAAGACAAACCGCACGCGCGCATACTGGCCACATGCACATTTCAAACGCCCGAGGAGGATACCGGACCGACACAAGGAGGACAGGAAGAGACTGACGGCATGCATCCGCGGCACATTCGCTTCAAGAGAGTAATCAGCGATGTGCCAAAGAAATATGATAAAAACGGAGCTGCTTACGAAACTACTATGAATTCATGCGTGGATGATATTATAAAGTGGACTACTTATTGAGATTGATGAAGGATAAACGGTGTCTAGAAGAGTGAAAGAAATAAGAAGTAATGAATAAAAGGAAGTACCTGGCTATATGTTGAGAGATAATATATTAAAGAAATGATAAGTGTTCTGATTTATTGTATTGTGTGGATTACCATGGCTGTGATAATATTGAAAAGTGATGCTATTGATGTATAATTAAGACCATGTTATTGTGAAGGAATTTGTTGGAATCTTGTATGGTGAAATGTTGTTATTGAGGCCGTGATGTTTGATAAAAATTGTGATGTAGTGAAATAATGAAGGGATAATATTATTGGAGAATTTATGGCCTATGGGAATCTTGCTTTCGAAACTGTTCCCTGATATGATTAAGGTGTTTATAAAGAAACTATGTAGATAGTATTGAGAGAAAATAAATGGAAGGCTTGGGTCAATTAAAAGAAATTATTATTAAGAAGCAAGAGTTATTTGAAAAAAGGATACACAAGATACCAGGGCTTTAAATTTATGTAGAAAAATTATCAACTGGACAGCTCACACAATCAACAGCAGATAACCTAACCGGCTACAACATATATCTACAGACAGAAATGCAAGAATGTACCGGAAAGCCACGAAATTTTTACATGCAATATCACGAATTTGAAGTAAATATGATAAGAAGTCAAGAGAAAACATAATTATCAAACCAATTACTGACCTATCCTAATAAATTTAATCTTGGCATAGACTGCATGGCAGCAATCCAACGTTTTATTCCTCAGCTGTTAGAAGCCTGAAACAGTCGAAGAACAATTTTTAAGTATGTATTTTAGTAATCTACATCATATAAAAAAGGACACAAACGGGGATAGTGGAAAATAAATGATTAATTACCTTAAGTGTAGAAAGTATGATGAATAGGTTAGTTTTGTACTGTAGAACTGAAGGCTAGAGAATTATGACGTCAGAAAGCAGATATCCAGAACCAGTAGACTAGCCAAGGCCATATAGATTGAATGTATGTAGCGCTCAAACATATGTTTATGAAGAAAGTATTATACCAAAAGTTATCTATTATTGTATTATTTAGTGTTGATATATTTATTTATATGTTTTATAATTTATTACAATTATTTTATGCCATTTCATTACTGAAAAAAAACTCAATTTTATTAGTTACCACCAAAGCCAAATCAATGTAGCAAAGGAGGAAGAAGTACCTGATATATAGAAAATTATTGATATTAAGATAGGAATTATAATGAAGGTATAAGCCCAAGAAAATTTGTACATCAAGTTATTGTTTGAAAGAAATTTATTGTAAGAGAATGAAGTGTATGTGTGAAATTAGGTTGGCGACCTTGTGAGTGGCAAATTTTAGAGTACTGTATTATGTTGTAATGAGGGTGTGTCTTAAGATGTTATATTTGTGATATTTTGTGTTGATAAGGAGAATTATTATTGTATTTAATGGAAGTCTAAGGGGGGCGTAAGCAGATAAGGTCTGCGATTATTGTAAATCTTTGAGAGTATTTTTTGTGGATAAAGTATGAATATGTCAATGTGTTGAAGGATGGATTTTCATTAAAAGCATTGTTGATTCTCAAAATATTTTGAATTCAAATCCAGGGGCATGTATAACGTTCGAAATTTGGATGGAAACAAAAATTCCTATTTAAAGAAATTTATAGGTCTAAGTGAAATAATAGGCTAATATCGCCAAAGATGATGATAATGTTAAGATTTGATAATATCAGGCATCATGGCTAAATTGTACAACAGCCGAATAGAAATGAAAATAATTTTTGCTACCTATGTAATATTATATAAATATTGAAAACTTGAGGACCAAACGTTCATGTGGCTAAATATCGTATATGAGAAACAACCTATATTCTGTAAAAAATTACTTTGCATGTAAAAACATATCAAAAAACCAGACAAAAAAATTAAATGTATTAAGGAAGTAGGAGGTTCCTAGGTGCATGAATACTATAAAAATTTACATGCACCAATCAAGTGGTGGAAATGATAGGCGGTAATAGTGAGCGATTCAAATATTTTGTATATATTTCTAAAAATGATAAGAATTTATCATTCCTAGTGCATGAATACTATAAAAATTTGCATGCACCAATCAAGTGGTGGCAATTGATAGGCGGTAATAGTGAGCCAATTCAAATATTTTGTATATATTTCTAAAAATGATAAGAATTTATGAGTTATTGTTGTACAGTTTAGTTTTAGATATGGCCCGAAGCAAATAAATTATTGAAGATGTAACATAAGTGATAATTGATAGTTTGGTACAGTCTATTTGAGCCATGAATGGCGGAGGAACAGATTATTCAAATTTAATGTAAATTGGAAATCGGAAATGAAAATTGTGAATTAGAAAAGAGAACTACACACTTGCCTGCCAACCACCACCATGAGATGTCACCAAAAATTTTAGAGCACATATCTTACTGTACCTTTTAATAACTTAAAGTTAAATTGAATTTCTAGATTTTCTCATAAGACTTGTGGTATTCTTCAAGAACTTCATAGAAGCAGCGGTAAGAATTATCAATACCTGGTCCTTGAACCTTATGGTG
>NW_024095069.1:0-8714 GCF_014356525.2 Nilaparvata lugens
AACTTCATAGAAGCAGCGGTAAGAATTATCAATACCTGGTCCTTGAACCTTATGGTGATTATTTGTATTTATAAAATTATGTTTCTACCACTGAGCTAGAGCTGAGGTTTGAACCCAGTAATTTTGCGAGCCGGAAGGCCTTAATTTTTTGTGAATTTATTCGCAAAAGAGGGAATTAGAGACTGCTCTTATAAATACCAGAAACATCGTATTATCTGTGAAGGATTACAATCCACAACTTCTCACAATAGCTTCATAACGTGGGACTATATCATAAGAGATAACCCCCCCAGGAGCACAACTTCACAATACCTATCAATTTTCCTTTTCTTTCTCTTTCTCCTTACTTTCTTCTTTCGCTTTTCATCTTCTCCTCTCCTCCTTCTTTCTTCTCTCTCTAACTTTTTGTTACAAAATTGTTTTAAATTTTCTCTTACAAGCTCTATCAATCAGTACAATCATAGAGAAACAATAGCTTAAGTAGATATCCCATGGTATAGGGAGTTTATGTCGTAACTTTTACTGTTATCTCAAGCTGATTACTGTCGATTATTGTCGATTTTTACTGTTTTGTTGGGGTGAGAGTGTATGAACGGCACAATATGAGAGACTACCAGTGTCACACAGCTTAACGGGAAAGAACTATGTGGACTATCATCTTGAGATAACAGTAAAGCTACGACTTAAACTTCCTATACATGGGATATCTACTTTAGCTATTGTTTCTCTATGGTAGACTACTATGTACCTATGCCAGCGCACAAACCTTGGTTATGCTGGCTTTGTCAGATAAAAAACAAGTTATTTTTAATTTAAGTTTATGTGTTATTGGAATCTTATTATGTATTTCTTGCTTGTCTATTATTTTTATGATTCATAGTCTTCATTGTATTGTTTTCAATTTGACGAAATAATTTGAATTGAATTGAATTTCTTCTATGTTTGGTTTTATTTATTTATTTGTTGATATAATCACAATCGTATGAATATGATCGGGATAGAACAACAGGCATAGCCCAAAACTATTATGATCCTAAATTTTGATATAATAACATGTTCATAAAAATAGGTTATGTGTTACTGTGGAAAGTTAAAGTTCACTTTCAGTCCAAAATATATAAGAGCAGGAAATATCGAATTTAGAATCATTAAAATCCAAAATATAGTCAAATATTTCACTCAATATCACTGAATAAATTGATTTTTGAAGCATCCAAATTCGAAAATCTACTTTGGAAATAATAGAGGACTAAACATTTTGTGAAGTGAACACTACCAGTACTTAACCTATTTCGGACTATGTGTAACCTCATCTAGATTTGGGAGAGGAATAGCACAAGGTTACCTTATTTGTTCTCTCCCTATCATTTCGACGATGAACTTATTGTATGAATCAATCAATGAATAGAACAACTTCTCAAAGTAACGAATGAATAATGTATTACATCATGTTAAAATCATTCATTACAAATTGAATAAGATGCAGTACAATGCGGATCAATAATAAATGAATGAATGGAAAATATTGTATTCTCAGAATATACGCTAATCTATACTATGATAATAGAATGCGATATCTATAATAATATAATGAAGTAAAGAGCTGCCTCATACACATACGGGATAGGAAATTATGTTTGACGCATCATCACGGCTCAACTTACTGGACTGATTAACTTGAAGTTTTGCATACAGATACTTTACAGCCGAGGATAGTTATAGGCCTATTTTCAATTTTTCAAGATTTCATTACGTCAAGTTTTCAGTTAGTCATGTTTTAAAATAGCCCCTTACGGAGCACGGGTTACCTGATAGTGTAGAATACATTTTCAAATATTTGTTCAGTGATAATATCATATATTTCGCTATGGAAGATAGTTTATCACCTGACGCTAGTGTTCCCGCGCATCTCAAGTCTATTATTCAAAGATTTGAGCCAGCTGGTGACAGGGCAATAACGCTGGAGACACACGAGGTCTTCATAGTGAATCATTTAATA
Source organism: Nilaparvata lugens (assembly GCF_014356525.2). Lineage (NCBI taxonomy): Eukaryota > Metazoa > Arthropoda > Insecta > Hemiptera > Delphacidae > Nilaparvata > Nilaparvata lugens. The sequence continues at coordinate 2,000 of NW_024095069.1, forward strand.
GAATCAACAGTTGCCAACAGTTTGCAATTGGATAATCACATTTTCTCGAATTTCGAGCTTATTTTTGATTTTAGGTGAAAATGTTACTGAACATTATTGTAGAGATTCTCATGCTCAATCTATTCCAATCGAATTTTTTTGTTTGAATTGTATCTGAAGCCTTATTTGAGAACCAAAATCAAACTTTGCATGGATGGGGCGGACCTCCTGGAATTTTTACAGATATGGGACTTGTGGCAGTTGATAGAGCATATTGATGACCATTTCAGGTATAACTTTAATCAAAATCGTTGGAGCCGTTTTCGAGAAAATCGCGAAAATCCTGTTTTTGACAACTTTTTCGCCATTTCAGCCACCATCTTGTATTCATTGATCGAAATTGTTCGTGTCGATCCTTATATTGTAAGGACCTTACGCTTCAAATTTCAAGTCATTCGTTAATTGGGAGATGAGATATCGTGTACACAGACGCACATACACTCATACACCACACACACACACACACACACACACACACAACCACACACCACACACACACACACACACCACACACACACACATACAGACCAATACCCAAAAACCACTTTTTCGGACTCAGGGGACCTTGAAACGTATAGAAATTAGAAATTGGGGTACCTTAATTTTCTTCGGAAAGCAATACTTTCCTTACCTATGGTAATAGGGCAAGGAAAGTAAAAAAGAAGAAGAAAAAGACACATTTCGTAGTTTCATCCAGTTGGGGAATAAAATGAAAATATGGCGATTAGGGCAGCTCGGAGGTGCTAAATCTTCCTTTTCAACATTTCTCACTGAGATAGAGTGAACGTTTCTCCGTAAGAGTCTGATCCTCTTTTCGTTACCAGCTGGGCTTAGAGCCTACTCTTGAAAGAGATAGGACCTCTTGATCCAATTCAGCCACAAAATGTTGGGTTTCAAGCTTTCGAGCCAACGGTAGTTTAGACTCAGCAATTGGACCAAACCACAAGTTTCTTAAGAGATACAACTGCTGTGAATTGTTACAATCTAGAGTGAGGTCCACGTTATAATGGCAGTGTTTGATTAGCAATGGTATTGCTATCCTTGTCTATCATTCAACAAAGCGAATAGCACTTTCTCTTCCTCGCTTTGCTCTGTTGCAGGTCGTCTTTTAACAATGTAGAATTAATAATTAATCAACAATATTCCATCTCCATTATGAAATTATTGAAAAATGTGATTTCTTGCTCAATGAAATAGGATTGTTATTATTTATTATAGCAAAGGTATTGCTATCCTTGTCTATCATTCAACAAAGCGGTTAGCGCTTTCTCTTCCTCGCTTTGCTCTTTTACATGTCGTCTTTCAACATGTAAATTAATAATTAATCACAAATTTCCATCTTTATTATGAAATTATTGAAAAATGTGATTTCTTGCTCAATGAATAGGATTGATTATTTCTAACGAGAATGAACAGTTGATATTACATCAATAACTTGTATCAGCTACCGTCTATAGAAGGCATTGACAGACAGAGGATCGGCACCGTTTTTCTCCCATCTTTCTCCACTACTATTGTTTCGTGGACCTCACTATACTACTGTGATGTTGAGAGTAGATTTGAATTTATTTTGATGGATGATATACTCTCAAATCAAGAATATTGTTGTTCCATTTTCATCACCATCAAGATGTACTCAAAACAATATTTTTATGGTCTTTAGGGCCGGCTTCCGAGCTCGGGATTTAGCTATAAGAAGTTCAACAAAGTAAAAATTATATTTTCCTACAGTTACGTTGAAAGTGGCCATTGCTGCACTGATTACAGAACGCAAAGAATCACTTTTCCGCTCTAGTGCGGGAATAGTATATTTCGCACCTAGGGCCGAAAATGAGACTTTTCTGGCTCGAAATCGGTTTTCAAGTCCGAGGCCGTAGGCCGAGGACTAGAAAAGATTGAGAGCCGGAAAAACATTTTTGCCCTTGGTGAGAACGTTATTTTTCGCCACACAGAAAAATAACAATATATATTTTATGAGAATAATTGTCTATTATAAGCACTTCCGAAAGCAAAAGTGGAAGGTCATAGCTCTAGCAAATCTGAGGTAATCTGAATATCAAGAAATTGTCCAAGTATTTTTATTTTTTATTCTGATTTGTCTAAATAACCTAAAAGATTATGTTGAATTATGTAAGAGGTTGAGTTTATACTTTTTATTCTTCCAAATGACAATAAGATGATATTATTATAATTTTTTTTAATTATTGAATGATAAACACAAATAATTAAAAAATTTTGATCAGCTGTTTTAGCACACTTGAAATTTGGCCAATCTGAATGTCAACGGAAGTTTAGTTCAGAAGTTCTATCCTACTCTGAAAATCGAATTATTTGAATAGTTTATTTATATCTTATCTGTATTTTATTCATCCAATAAAATGATAGTATATTATTACAGAATACTTTATTGAATTCTAGAAGCATAAAATGATTCCGTTTATCCACCATGTTCCGTGATAAACTCTTTACTAGGAGGTTTGAGGTTAGATTCTATTATACTCTGAAAATTGAATTTGAATAGTTTATAATATCTCATTGGTATTTCATTCATCCAAATAAATGATAGTATCTTATTGCAAAAACTTTATTCAATCTAGAAGCATAAACTGATTCCGTTTCATAAACTATTTTGTAAACACGTTCACATCAAATCAGAATCAGCTGACTTCAAGGTTATTTTACAGCCCTAGGGCCGTAAAAATTTTACCGGCCTGGTCAGAAAACAATCATTTTCGGCCTCCATATGACGCACGTAAACCAGCTCATTACATCCAAGTGGGGCGAAAAAATTTTTTCTGCACTCCAGATTTGCAACATGGCAACGCAAAATACTTGGTAGGTTATATGGAGCAACAGTGCAGCAAAATCAAAATGAGTTGGTACAGTGACTGCTGTGGCTGCTATAGTGAGCAGAGGTGCAACGAAGCACAACGCGCTAATTATTAGTATTGGATATTATAACCAAGGACAACATTTTTATTCAATTGACAATAAATTAAGGTTTTTATCAATAATAAAATTACACAGAAAAACATTTGATGGATTTCAGGCAATTTTACCCATAATTACCCACTTTTCATATTCAATGGTAACTGTAGGAAAAACTTAATGTGAATATACGTGCGCAAAGTTCCTCTGCTGCACTCAAGAACCATTCCGCCCTCGCCTACGGCTCGGGCGTAAACGTTTCTTTCGGTGCAGCAAACTGTCACTTTGCGCACTAGTTGCACAAATAACTATTATACTTAAATCGTATTAGAAAATGTCTTGCTCTTTCCAACAATATCCTTAGAATGAGATATTCACTAATAGTTTTCTAGTTACTGACGTTTTCAAAAACATTGAAAAGTCTAAATATTATTGAAAACTAAGGTCGTTATGAAGAAATTATTTTAGACATTTTTCGTCGCAAATTTCATGTAGAATCACAGAATAGCAGTATAGGAGCAATTATAGCAATTATACTAGCAATTATAGAGTTTTCTCTGGTAGAATCTATAGTCATTCATTGGCTGTTACACCTTTCGTTGAACATTGTATATAGATTGAATTCTGATCCATTCCAGACAGAGATTTCAATCAATATTCCGGAATTGTGTAGGAATGAGAATAACAAGATAATATAAAAATTAAACCAGATATTTATACATTACTAGCAGGTACCCCATGCTCCGCAAGGGTCTGTTTCAAAACTTAACAACTGAAAACTTGACCGAGTGGAATCTTTAAGAGTTTTAAATAGGCCTAGACCATCCTTAGTAATTAGGAATCCATATGTGATACTAGCCGTCAGGCTCGCTTCGCTCGCCATATCCGTCTAGCCAGGGGCTCCGCCCCCTGGACCCCCGATGGATTGTCCAAGAATAAGATTAGCAGGCTCGCTTCGCTCGCCTGCATTTTAATCATGTTAGGACAATCCAGTCGGGGGTCCAGACTAAACGGATATGGCGAGCGAAGCGAGCCTGACGGCTAGTAATATAATATTCCCAGGATTGAAGTGGCAGTGCCCAATCATTTTTCCTCGATAAATGCATTAAATCTTCACTTCGTGCCAACCTAACAAAGTCAACTCAACTTAATGCAACCTGACAAAATTATTATTTAGTTGCCATTAACAACTGTTTGAAGAGTACTCTATCTAGATTATAGTTCTAATAGTAACATATGATATGGAAATTTTCAATTATAATTAAGAGTTGGGAGAAGAAGAATATACATGCTAAAAGACGAACTTTAAACCCTTAAAAACAACCCTTAGAGTTAAAATATTGCCAAAAGATTTCTTAGTGCGCTTCTAAAGGGTCAACTGAACATACCTACCAAATTTGAACGTTTTTGGTCCGGTAGATTTTTAGTTATGCGAGTGAGTGAGTGAGTGAGTGAGTGAGTGCCATTTCGCTTATATATATAATAGATTTCAAGTTGATCAGTCCAGTAGTTCAGACGTGATGATGCATCGAACATAATTTTCCTATCCCATACTTCTATGAGCACTACCTCCGTAAACACGTTTATGGAGGTAGTGATATGAGCCAGTTCTTTCCTTTCTTATAGCAAAGATAAGTTCTCCAACTAGGTGCTACCTAACAGAGTGACAAAACTCAAATCTTGTTTACCACCTTACTCAACTTGATGCCAACCTGACAAAATTAGACTATCAATTTATACTGTTCCAAAGTCTCTCTGGATTATAGTTCAATATTAACATATGGTAAGACACATATGGTGAATGAATATTGACTAGAGGCACTGTAAAAGTTGGACCACTGGGAAAGAGAATGCAGGAGACAAGGATGAGGGGTTTTGGCATGTGCACGACGGAGGAGGATTATGTTGGACAGGATTTGGTTTTGGATGGTGTGAGAGGACGAGGTAGACCTAGGATGAGGTGGGGAGATAGAATAGCGGAGAGTGGTTGGTGGAGGGAGGAAGCATTGGATAGGCTTTGTGGAGAGGCAGACTAGAGAAAGGATGCCGACCCCATTTAAATGGGATAAGGCACAGCCAAGAGAAGACGATTAACATTGGTAAAATTCATGTTCCATGAATGAGATTTGAACATTAGAGCTGCTTATACCACAGTTATTAACAAAATGTTATTTTTTCGTCCTTATGGATTCTATTAGATTGAACGGAACTTTACAAACACATATGGCACATCATGTGTATGATGAGCTATGTTCAATCCAATAAAATCTATAAGGATTAAGTTATTAACATGTTGTTGATAACTTTGGTATAACGCAGCTTAACTCTGAAAACTCTTAAAGGAAAATATTGAATTTGGGCTTGGAGGTGCACGAGATTAATATTTTTAGAATCTATGTGCAAAATTTGGAGATCTAAATCATACCCTGTTTTCCGGTATGCAATCAACAAGTTGACATGTTTTGATGCAACAAACAAACCCTACTCTCTCTTATAACAGATAACTCTGATTGGAGGAGGTTTAGACTCCAATCATCTTCAGGAATTATACAGGGTGATTCTTAATTATGGTAAATAATTTAATACGTGATAGTAGAGGTAAAAATAAGAAAAGTTCCCATAAACATATCCATAACGCTCCATTAGCGAGCTATACAGGGTGGAAGATTCGCCCGAATTCAGTTCCTCTGGTGAAATACACCGATGCGGTGAATTGTTTGGGGACTAGTTTTTGGAAAACTTATGGTAGATTCAATTGAAAAATATCTGAAAATTGAATAAAACTAGTGGAAGCTGTAGTGTTAATAGTTTTTGAGAAAAAGTTGAATTTATGGTAGATTCAATTGAAAAATATCTGAAAATTGAATAAAACTAGTGTGGAAGCTGTAGTGTTAATAGTTTTTGAGAAAAAAAGTTGAAAGTAGAAAAACACAAACTTCTACGTTTTATGCCCAATAACTTTCTTTTATGACCAGTAAACAAATAGTTTTTCGCAAGAGAAAATGTGGAGAATTCAGTTCTGAAAAGAATTATGTAAGCTGTGTGAACTGAATTTGGAAAAAAACTTGAATAAAAGTATTCTTATGTAGTACATTACACACAAAATTTGCTGTTTTATGAGGAGAGAACTAATAAACTCATAGTTTGTAGCTGATTGCAAATAAAATAATTAGGTTTTCATGAAGAGCTCTATTTATATGAAAGTAACTTATCTAAATGACATTTACTTTACCAAAATCCTCCATTATTTTTCAAAAACTAGTCCCAAACAATTCAGTATCGGTGTATTTCGCCAGAGGAACTGAATTCCGAGCGAAATCTTCCACCCTGTATAGCTCACTTATGAAGCGTTTATGAATATTTTTTATAGAACTTTTTTTCTTATTTCCACCTCTACCATCACGTACAAATTTTTTTTTTCCTACAGTTACGTTGAAAAGTGGCCATTGCTGCACTGATTACAGAACGCAAAGAATCACTTTTTCGCTCTAGTGCGGGAAAAATTTTTCTGCACTCCAGATTTGCAACATGGCAACGCAAAATACTTAGTAGGTTATATGGAGCAACAGTGCAGCAAAATCAAAAGAAGTTGGTAACAGTGACTGCTGTGGCTGCTATAGTGAGCTGAGGTGCAACCAAGCACAACGCGCTAATTATTATTCATTATTATATTATAACAAGGACACGAGGACTTTAGGATTTTAGGATTAAGGTTTTTATCAATAATAAAATTACACAGAAATTATTT
>NW_024095070.1:0-9104 GCF_014356525.2 Nilaparvata lugens
TAAATCAATGTTCATTTCCCAAAAAAAACTAAAACTACAACATCAATTACACAAATATTAGATAAATTTTACAATATTACATACAATAGCTAGTTACAAATAAGAAGTAGTATTGACATAGGCGTAATAATTTCTCGGCTTGGAGTTATGTTGTAAATTGGATCTCTGATAGCATACCTTATTTATATTAGATTTAAATGAATCTAAATTAATTAAATAGTTAGTTAACCGATTTTAATGTTGATGAGAAATACCGTAGCCTATTATTATGACCGACTCTCCATTTATGATCTAAGATGTTAAAAACTTATAACAGCTGAGATGGTCGAACATAAAGAAGTAGAAGAAGAAGAAGAAGAAGAAGAAGAGAAAAAGAAGAACTTGGAATCATGTTTGAAATTGGATATCTAATAGCACACCTTCTATATAGTAGAAATCGAAAAATCTAAATTAATTAAATAGTTAGTTAACGATTTTAATGTTGATGAAAAAAGACCGGTATTTATGACGACTCTCCATTTATGATCTAAGATGTTAAAAACTTATAATAGCTGAGGTGGTTCGAACATCAAGAAGTAGAAGAAGAAGATGAAGAAGAAGAAGAAGAAGAAAAAGAAAAAAAAGAAAAAAAGTAGAAGAAGAAGAAGAAGATGATGATGATGATGATGATGATGAAGAAGAAGAAGAAGAAGAAGAAGAAGAAGAAGAAGAAGAGAGGACGAAGGAGAAGAAGACAGGAGAAGTAGAAGAAAGAAAAAGAAGAAGAAAGAAGGTAAAAAGAAGATCATGATGATGATGATGATGATGAGATGATGATGATGATGATGATGATGGATATGATGATGATGATGATGATGATGATGATGAAGAAGAAGAGAAGAAGAAGAAGAGAGGAAGAAGGAGAAGAAGACAGGAGAAGTAGAAGAAAGAAAAAGAAGAAGAGAAGTAGAAGAAGAAGGTAAAAAGAAGATCATGATGATGATGATGATGATGATGATGATGAGGAGGAGGAGGGGAGGAAGAAGAAGAGAAAGAAGAAAAAGTCAAAAGAAGAAGGAGAACAACAACATGAATAAGGGAAGGAGAAGAAAAAATATGATGATTATGATGAAGACCGAAGAAGAAGAAGACAACAACAACAAAAAGAAAAAGGAAAATAAGAAGAAGACGAAGGAGAAGAAGAAGAAGAAGAAGAAGAGAAGAAGAAGAAGAACAATAAGTGATGTTAGAGTACTCTCGGTGAAGTAATTTGACGGCCTTGTATTCAGGTTCAAGATCGTGATGATGAAATCATTTTGAAAAACAAAGAGGAGAAAGAGCAAGTGCGAGAACAAGAGTGAGAGAGAGTGATCGGTAGAGAAAAGAGTGAGTGAGTGAAAAGAGAAAGAGAGTGTGAGAGTAAGAGAGAATAATATAGTTGTGTGGGAGAAAAACTTGAAAGGTGCACCAACCACGACAAAGGAGAGATGCATCTATTTAGGAAAATGATGAAGTGAAAGTGTCCACCTGGATTATTCTCTCCCACACAGAAATTGTCTGGGAGCGAGAGAAGAGAGTTTGGAAATGCCGCAGAGGTGAGTGCTGAGGCGGCGATAGTCTCTCACAGAGAGGAGGCTATTAAAATTGCCTCTTTCCCTCGAGGAAGGTGTACACTATATAGCCTACCACTTGATCATCATTAGGCCAGTAACTCTGTGATTATCAATTCATTGTTCGAGATGATGCGGATATCAAGTACTTCCTAGTTCCGGGCTTGGACAATGATTCAGTTATTATATCCTGAAGCGAAATGTGGTATTTTGGTGTTTTACAACTAATTGGGAAAATAAAAGTTACAACTTAATTATGAAAATAAAACTGCTAAATTGTTGGAATGAAATCACTTAATATACCAGCCAACTCTACACCAGATTATGAAAAATACTAGTAGTTCTGTGAACAGTAGACCTCGCGCTCAGTGAGTACTTGACCTATTGTTATGTTTTCTCAAAAATTAATAAATAATTTATCAATTAAAAATGTCTAGAAAAAATCCTAAATAAAAATAGAGCTTTCTGTCATATATCGTACCGTGACGTGTCGTCCCGAATGTGAGTGTGAGCGCTGTTATCAGGTTGGTTGCAACTGTCTACAACGTTGATGAAAAGATGACTTTTCAAGATGGTCGATGTTTTTGAACGGGTAGTATTATAGTCCACTAGACAGATGATTTATGATGAATAATCTATAGTCTGATTTTTGACTCTAATATTGGCGTATGAAGGAGGCTCCTTTTTCCTTTTATATTATCCTTGAAATGCAAAATTTCCAAAAACCTTGTATGTCGACGCGCAATTAAAAAAGGACATACCTGTCAAATTTAATGAAAATCATTACCGCGTTTCGCCAGTAAATGCGAACATATAAACATATAAATATTCAAACATTTAAACATTAAGAGAAATGCCTAACGTCGACTGAATCTTAGACCTTACTTCGCTCGGTCAATTATGGTAATAAGATTGCTAAATTGTTATAATAAAGTTGCCTTATATGCCAGCCTACTCTACAACAGATTATGAAAAATAAAATAGTGAATTATTGAATGAAAAAGACTAAGAATTGTCAAAAAAACATGATTTATTGATAATTAGAAAGACGGTGTTCGGTTATTACACCATTGTCAATCTCTGAAACTAAATCTTATATACTAGCCTAAATTATGTAAGAATAGAAAAGTGAAATTGATATATCTAATCTCTTGAACAGGAATCATTTCGAAATTCTCATCATTTAAAAATACTCAATTCAAATATAAAAATGTATTATATTTAATCATGAAAAAAAAATTATTTTTGACGAATAAAATAATATAATTCATTATTTTGAACAAGAATGAATAATTGATTTACATCAGATTAGAAATCTAATGAAGATTTAAATGCATTTATCGCGGAAAAATTGATTGGGCACTGCTACTTCAATCCTGGGAATATTATATTACTAGCCGTCAGGTTCTATAGAGGTATGAGCTATCCTCTATAGAAGGCAGTGGCAAGGCAGAGAATCGGCAACGCTGTTCCCTATCATTAAATGCGGACCTTACTAAAGAATGTATCCAACTGAAAATCCAATATCAGCTAATACGAAGGTAATTGAGAAAGCAATAGTTGATTTCTCTCTCAAGTTTAATTACTAAAATACGCAATTAATATTGCAACTAGTGAATAGTGTAGAAGTGGTTTATAGAAGGCATTGACAAGACAGAGGATCGGCATTGTTTTTCTACTATCTTTCTCCACTGTAATTAAAACGTAGACCTCACTACAGCTTAACTCATTGCTCTCTCCTTATTTATCTCTTTTACTACCATACCTTCTACTGATTTCCATGTGATTCAATATTAATTACTTCTTTTCGATTTTATCACTGTACACTATTCCCTCTAAAGGGCTCAGTCATTGAGTGATGCAAAAGGAAGTGAACAATAAATTATTCACTAAAAGAAACTTACTTCTTGGATTTATTGTCTGAATTTAAAAGCCTCTTTCAAAGACTCTTTAAAATTTCTTGAATATTTTATTCAAGCCTCTTGAAGATATTCAAAGCAGGTCTAGTGTGACTAGTAGAGAAGAGGATAGATAAATAGTTAGAAGAAGAAGAGGAAGAGGAGGAAGATGGAGAAAAGAAGAGAAGATTGATTGATTGATTGAGTACTTTATTTATGTAATTACAATATATACTGGCTTATACACTTATACACAATAGCTTACAACAGCAGTTGTCGAGGAAGAAGAAGGAGACGAAGTAGAGATAAAATAATTATAAAGAAGAGAAGAAGAAGAAGAAGAAGAAGAAGAAGAAGAAGAAATGGTGAAGATGATGGTGAAGAAGGAAGAAGAAGATGAAGGGGAGGTGGAGAAGGAGAAGAAGTGAAGATGGAGAAGGAGAAGAAGAAGAAGAAAAAGAAGGAGAAGACAGGAGAAGAAGAAGAAAATAATGATGATGATGAAGAAGAAGAAGAAAATGATGAAGAAGAAGAAGAAGAGGAAGAAGAAGAAGAAGGAGTGGAGGAGGAAGAAAAGAAGAAGAAGGAGAAGAAGAGAAATCCTGCTAAAATGTCTTGTCATCCTGCTTTAAATAATTATTCGTTACGTCATTCCTGTTGCGATTATGTTTCATGAATAGAAGATTCTTAGCAGTAGCCTATTTTGAACAATGTTTTTAAAACTGGTTATAAATAAATCTGAGTGATTAAAACCGGATGTATTTGTATGCAAAATGTTAGGGAATGATTTTCTGTTTTAAAATGAAGTTGTTACAGACTTCAAAATTGTTAAAGAATTGTGTCATTTATCGGTATCAACTATCCTCTTTATGAAAAGCAGTGTGGCAGTGAGAGAATCGGCAAGCTGTTCTTCCATCTTTCTTCACTCCCATTGTAACGTTTACCTTTCTATAGAGTGTTTTCTCCCTTGTCTTTTTTCTTTAGGGTTACATTTAATATGAATAAACATAAATATGAGTAACATTTTAAAGATTTCATCACAACATGTTTCTTTCGGCTACTAATTTCTACTAAACTGCATTAGTAGATGAAACATGTCGTGATAAAATAATCTAAAAGGGTTCTCAGAATTATATTTTAATCAGTCAGCTGTTGTTTTAGGAGTACGTTTGAGTTTCTTTTCTCGTTTTAAAATTTGCAATTATTAATACAGTATTTCCAGTTATTAGTGATGATTTAGTGAAGTATTATTATTAATTTGGTTTTCAACTTTCCTAAATTCTAAATTCCTAGTTTATAATATTTTGGACTCAAAATTGGACAAAAACCGTGTAGTGTAACATAACTAATTTTTGGACAATTTCTATCTAAATTTGGGAAAGGAACAGTTTTGGGCTTCAAGCCTGTTGTTCCTTTCCCAATCATTCATAGTTGAGAATGATTGTATCTATTATGTATAAATGAATAAATAAAATAAATAAATATCGGGGCACCGAGCTTTGCTCGTTATTTATTTATTGATAAACAGAACTCAATTCTTTTAAAATTGATTGGGGAAGGACTAACAGGCACAGCCAAAAACTGTTTCTTCCCGAATTATTATACACTATAAATAGTCCAAAAAGTAGGTTATGTTCCATGCACTTGAATTCAGGTGAAATTTTCAGTCCAAATATGTGAATACATAAAAGTTCTAATTTAGATTGTTACTAACCAAATTGAATAACACTCACTAATCACTTAAAACTGTAAAATAATATTAACTTTGAATATTATGATATACTCTAATTTAGAGTGATAAAGCATGTCATGTCAACAAATCAGATTATTTTGATGAAATTTCTAGATGATATTTCTCGCGAGATACGGTAAGCTGTTTGAATGATTACACAGCTGATCTCCCACACAGGCACCGCATCATTCTGTTATCGACAGACGACGAAATTATCATCTGTTTTTCTAAGGATGAATTATCCTTTCCATGTCCTTCAGCGAGTTTTCCCAGAGATGAGACCTAGTGCAATCGAATTTTCTTATCATAAACCTACTATGTTCCAAATTTTGAGAAAATCGTTAAGCCGTTTTCAAGATCCGTTGAACATAAATAACCAGATATAAAAATACAGAAATTACTCGTTTAATATAATAGGATTTATGTTTTCTTCATTTTCTGTTCCTTGATTTACATAGAACATAGAATACATAGATTGGTCGAGAAGTGTTGTGTTGTATCCACTTTGAAACCCTAAGCAATAAAGGACAGAAATGGAGAGTACCCACGTCAATTGAACCAATTTATGTCTCGTTGCTCTCTCAATGAACTCATATGAGTCTCCCCAGCTCATATAGCCTATATCAGCGGGTCCCTTCATTCATAGAATAGGCCAATAGGCTACTAACAATAGAATATCAGTAATATAATAATTTCCATTGAAACGACGTCTACAGACGTATACAGACAGAGAGAGAAGAGAGAGAAGCTTTTATTTCCCGCATTTGAAGTGATGAAGAGAGAGTATGTCTGAGAGGAAGAGTGGGTGTGAGAGAGAGAGAGAGAGTGAGAGAGAAAAAGAGAGTGAGAGAGAGAAAGTGAGTTTGATTCTTAATTATTTATTGAATTGACATGTATGGAGGAAACCTAAATAGAGGTTTCCAATAGCATTGTTTGTGTCCTGAATGGAATGACACTTTTATTCTATTATTCTGTTATTTTATTATGATGTATTTTATTATTGATTCTTCAACACAGATTACAATGTAAGCCAGGTCTTGTAAGATACATTGCATATCAACACTACATTTTTTAATGAAACAAACGAGAGAGATTGATTGAGCCCATGCAGACATTTTCATATTATTCATTTTGCTCATTCCTTAAAATATTGTGTTTCTCATCGTTTTCCTTAAAACCTGAGCACATTAAGATTTATAAACTTAAATTTGAAATTTAAATCATACTTTCATTTTATTTTAGACACTTTACATAAAATTATTTTTACTTATAAATATACGGTAATTTTGGTTCTAGGATGATGTTGTAACACAATGGTTATTAAGTTTTTTTTTTTGTATGACAATGAATGAGCAGCCATGTTTTATTTTGTTAAATGATTTTTTTTTTTGAAATAAAGAAACTTTTGTCTGTCTGTCCTGATGATTGCTTTTATTAAGGCGTAGTTAGGACTCCAGTTCCTGTTTGCACACAACCCTTCACAAAGAGAGAGAGAGAGTGTGTTTGAGCTAGAGAGAGAGATTGAGTGAGTGAGAGTTCAGCTTTGTATTCTCTCTCATATTCAGTAGATGTTGAGTTAAAAGATTATTCACCTTTTGAATCTTGATTATGTCTATTACTTTTTTCTCTTTTTGTCATCATGTTTTCATCTTTCCAAACTACTAATATCAATCTCAATTAGGAATTTTATTGGTAAAACATGAAAATTTCATAATTAATCTTCATTTGATACAAAAAAGGCAGTATTGTGATACGGAGAATGACTGTGTTTCATACACAAATGGCAGTATTTCAAAGTAGAATGATACGGGAAATGAATGTATTTGATACAGAGAATGACTGGGTTGGATACACAAATGGCTCTATTTGATACGGAGAATGACTGGGTTGGATACACAAAATGACTGTATTGATACGGGATGACTGGGTGGGATTCACAAAATGGCTCTGTATTTGATATGCAGAATGACTGGGCTGGATACACAAATAGCCATATTTGATACGAAGAATGACTGGTTTGGATACACAAAATGGCTTATTGTGATACGGAGAATGACTGGGTGGATACACAAAATGGCTGTATTTGATACGGAAAATGACTGTGTTTGATACGGGAAATGGCTGTATTGATATGGAGAATGACTGGGTGGATACAAAATATGACTGTATTGATACGGAGAATGATTGTGTTTGATACACAACATGGCTGTATTGGATACGCAGAATGAGTCTGAATGATACACAAAATGGCTGTATTTGATACGCAGAATGACTAGGTTTGGATACACAAAATGGCTGTATTTGATAAGGAGAATGACTGTGTTTGATACACAAAATGGCTGCATTTGATACGGAGAATGACTGTGTTTGATACGGGAATGAGCGCCTCCGAGAGCTTTGTTCCGTATCAGCGCTATGATTGGTCGATGTGTAGCTCAACTGTAGATCAACCGTTCATCCGTGTTTACCATGATCAATTATATTTTATTCCCAAGAAAATATATTTTTTAATTATTTAATAATAAATTCTCATAATTTAGATAGAATATTTGGTCGATCAATTATTATATATTCATACATGATAAAAATCTATCTCTGGCAATGTAGCAGAGCTAGAAAAGGATAGAGTTATCTGCTTTTGGAATGATAGACAAGGATAGCAACACCAATGTTGATCAAATACTGCCATTATACGTGGACCTCGCTTTAGGAAGATGATACAAGAGATAGAAAGGATAGGATAGCAACCACCAATGTGATCAAATACTGGCATATAACGTGCACCTCATATAGAAAGATGATACAACGATGATAGACAAGGATAGCAACACAATGTTGATCAAATACTACCATTACAACGTTGACCTCATTATAGGAAGATGATAGACAAGGATAGCAACACCAATGTTGATCAAATACTACCATTATAACTTGGACCTCACTTTATCCTCTCATTTCCTCTGACTTTATATCGTAGATCGTATGTGACACACCCTTGGATCAATTTGTAGTCTACATTCTGGATCACATTGAAGTATTTAATAGTTAGTATGTAATCTGCATCATAGTAGGGCGTTCCCTATTGGACCTTTTGTAAGGTATTTGTAGTTTTTTTTTCATCGCTAGGGCGTACTTGGTACTGAAATTAGGCTTGTTTACAATCTCTGCAATGATGCTGCAATATCCGCGGCCTAGGTCAGGCTATATACTATAGAAATTCAATAGAGTACCATAGTTTATAGGATGTATAGGACATCGAGAGATCTGGATCTAGAATATATAGGTCATGTATGTACAGGCAAAGCGTATCCAAAGCCTAATGATGTGTATAGGATCTTATAACAAACAGCTATGTATTTTTGGACTGTATATGTGTGTGTGTTATATAGGGCATTAAGCAGTAGAATACTGACTGGATAAAAAAGGAGAGGAGAAGCATCTGACAATAATTCATGTACCTTAACAATGGAAGAATGCTGCAAGTTGTGGAGACATTTATCGTGAAAAAAACTGCCAAATTCCTGATGTTGAAGATTTCTTCTTCTATAGCTAGTGAAAAATCTATAATGACGAGCGTCAGCGAGTTCTCACTTTTGACTCACTGAAGGTCAAAAGTCGTTTTGTCGTCTTTTTGTATGTTCTACAATAACTTTAGAAAGAATTGATTAATCAGCTTCAAATTTGAACACTTATTCTACAGTCGTTGTCCGTCTTATGTTCTACAATAAGTTTAGAAGAATTGATGAATCAGCTTCAAATTTGAACACTTACTCTACAGTCGTCCGTCTTTTGTTCTACAATATAATTTAGAAAGAATTGATCAATCAGCTTCAAATTTGAACACTTATTCTACAGTCGTTGTCCGTCTTTATGTTCTACAATAAG
>NW_024095071.1:0-6123 GCF_014356525.2 Nilaparvata lugens
GGTTTCCACGTTAGAGCACCTCCGGTTCAGGAGTATAATGATTTCTGATTCACCATATAGTACATGGTACATCCTATGAGTGGGAATTACTGAGAACTGTGATGGCTCAAAACGTCAATTTCTGCTGAGAGTAGCTTCTCATAGACCTGTACTTTTGTGCAGGTTTCCACGTTTAGAGCACCTCTGGTTCAGGAGTTATAATTGATTTTTTGATTCATCATATAGTACATGGTACATACTATGAGTGAGAGTTTGTTTAGAACTGTGATGACTCAAAACCAATTCTGCTAAGTAGCTTCTCATAGACCCTACTCTTGAGCAGGTTCCCACGTTCTGAGCACCTCTGGTTCAAGAGTAATAATTGATTTCTTGATTCGACATATAGTACATGGTACATCCTATGAGTGAGAATTACTTGAGAACTGTGATAGCTCAAAACGTCAATTCCTGCTGAGAGTCGCTTTTCATAGACCTCTACTCTTGTGCAAGTTTCCATGTTTAGAGCACCTCTGGTTCAGGAGTTTCAATTGATTTTTTGATTCACCATATAGTACATGGTACATACTATGAGTGAGAATTAGTTAAGAACTGTGATGGCTCAAAACGTCAATTTCTGCTGAGAGTTGCTCCTTATAGCACTCTACTCTCGTGAAGGTTTCCACGTTTCGAGCACCTCTGGTTCAGGAGTAATAATTGATTTTTCGATTTACCATATGGTACATGGTACATACTATGAGGGGGAATTACTTGAGAAGTGTGATGGCTCAAACGTCAATTTCTGCTGAAAGTAGCTCCTCATAGACCTCTACTTTTGTGCAGGTTTCCACGTTTAGAGCACCTCCGGTTCAGGAGTTATTATTGATTTTTTGATTCACCATATAGTACATGGTACATACTATGAGTGAGAATTAGTCTAGAACTGTGATGACTCAAAACGTCAATTCCTTCTGAGAGTAGTTTCTCATAGACCTCTACTCTTGAGCCGGTTCCCACGTTTTGAGCACCTCTGGTTCAAGAGTAATAATTGATTTCTTGATTCACCATATAGTACATGGTACATCCCATGAGTGGGAATTACTTGAGAAGTGTGATGGCTCAAAACGTCAATTCCTGCTAAGAGGAGCTTCTCATAGTCCTGCACTCTTGTGCAGGTTTCCACGTTTTGAGCACCTCTGGTTCAGGAGTTTTGATTGATTTTTTGATTCACCATATAGTACATGGTACATAATATGAGTGGGAATTACTTGAGAACTGTGATGATTCAAAACGTCAATTCCTGCTGAGAGTAGTTTCTCATAGACCTCTACTCTTGAGCAGGTTCCCACGTTTTGAGCACCTCTGGTTCAGGAGTAATAATTGATTTCTTGATTCACCATATAGTACATGGTACATACTATGAGTGGGAATTACTTGAGAACTGTGATGGCTCAAAACGTCAATTTCTGCTCCCCATAGACCTCTACTTTTGTGCAGGTTTCCACGTTTGGAGCACCTCCGGCTCAAGAGTAATAATTGATTTCTTGATTCACCATATAGTACATGGTACATCCTATGAGTGGGAATTACTTGAGAACTGTGATGGCTCAAAACGTCAATTCCTGCTAAGAGTAGCTTCTCATAGTCCTGCACTCTTGTGCAGGTTTCCACGTTTTGAGCACCTCTGGTTCAGGAGTTTTGATGATCGTTTTCCATATAGTACATGGTACATAATATGAGTGGGAATACTTGAGAACTGTGATGACTCAAAACGTCACCCTGCTGAGAGTAGTTTCTCATAGACCTCTACTCTTGAGCAGGTTCCCACGTTCTGAGCACTCTGGTTCAGGAGTAATAATGATTTCTTGATTCACCATATAGTACATGGTACATACTATGAGTGGGAATTACTTGAGAACTGTGATGGCCCAAAACGTCAATCTGCTAAGGGTGGCTTTTCATAGTCCTCACTCTTGTGCAGGTTCCCACGTTTTGAGCACCTCTGGTTCAGGAGTTATAATTTATTTTTTGATTTACCATAAAGTACATGGTACATACTATGAGTGGGAATTACTTGAGAACTGTGATGGCTCAAAACGTCAATTCCTGCTAAGGGTGGCTTTCTTGTCCTTCACTCTGTGCAGGTTTTCACGTTTTGAGCACCTCTGGTTAAGGAGTTATAATTGATTTTTTGATTTACCATAAAGTACATGGTACACACAAAGAGTGGGAATTACTTGAGAACTGTGATGACTCAAAACGTCAATTTCTGCTGAGAGTAGCTTCTCATAGCCCTCTCTTCTTGTGCAGGTTCCCACATTCTGAGCACCTCTGGTCCAGGAGTTATAATTGATCTTTTGCTTCACCATATAGTACATGGTACATACTATGAGTGAGAATTGGTTTAGAACTGTTATGACTCAAAACGTCAATTCCTGGTGAGAGTAGTTTCCCATGGACCTCTACTCTTGAGCAGGTTTCCACGTTTAGAGCACTTCTGGTTCAGGAGTTTTAATTGATTTTTTGATTCACCATATAGTACATGGTACATATATGAGTGGAATTATTGAGACTGTGATGATTCAAAACGTCAATTCCTGCTGAGAGTAGTTTCTCATAGACCTCTACTCTCGAGCAGGTTCCCATGTTTTGAGCACCTCTGGTTCAGGAGTAATAATTGATTTCTTGATTCACCATATAGTACATGGTACATCCTATGAGTGGGAATTACTTGAGAACTGTGATGGCTCAAAACGTCAATTTCTGCTCCTCATAGACCTCCACTTTTGTGCAGGTTTCCACGTTTGGAGCACCTCCGGCTCAAGAGTAATAATTGATTTCTTGATTCACCATATAGTACATGGTACATCCTTTGAGTGGGAATTACTTGAGAACTGTGATGGCTCAAAACGTCAATTTCTGCTGAGAGTAGCTTATCATAGACCTCTACTTTTGTGCAGGTTTCTACGTTTAGAGCACCTCTGGTTCAGGAGTTATAATTGATTTTTTGATTCACCATATAGTACATGGAACATAATATGAGTGGGAATTACTTGAGAACTGTGATGATTCAAAACGTAAATTCCTGCTGAGAGTAGTTTCTCATAGACCTCTACTCTTGAGCATGTTCCCACGTTTTGAGCACCTCTGGTTCAGGAGTAATAATTGATTTCTTGATTCACCATATAGTACATGGTACATCCTATGAGTGGGAATTACTTGAGAACTGTGATGGCCCAAAACGTCAATTCCTGCTAAGGGTGGCTTTTCATATTCCCTCACTCTTGTGCAGGTTTCCACGTTTTGAGCACCTCTGGTTCAGGAGTTATAATTGATTTTTTGATTTACCATAAAGTACATGGTACATACAAAGAGTGGGAATTACTTGAGAACTGTGATAGCTCAAAACGTCAATTCCTGCTGAGAGTCGCTTTTCATAGACCTCTACTCTTGTGCAAGTTTCCATGTTTAGAGCACCTCTGGTTCAGGAGTTTCAATTGATTTTTTGATTCACCATATAGTACATGGTACATACTATGAGTGAGAATTAGTTAAGAACTGTGATGGCTCAAAACGTCAATTTCTGCTGAGAGTTGCTCCTTATAGCACTCTACTCTCGTGAAGGTTTCCACGTTTCGAGCACCTCTGGTTCAGGAGTAATAATTGATTTTTCGATTTACCATATGGTACATGGTACATACTATGAGGGGGAATTACTTGAGAAGTGTGATGGCTCAAACGTCAATTTCTGCTGGAAGTAGCTCCTCATAGACCTCTACTTTTGTGCAGGTTTCCACGTTTAGAGCACCTCCGGTTCAGGAGTTATTATTGATTTTTTGATTCACCATATAGTACATGGTACATACTATGAGTGAGAATTAGTCTAGAACTGTGATGACTCAAAACGTCAATTCCTTCTGAGAGTAGTTCTCTAGACCTCTACTCTTGAGCCGGTTCCACGTTTTGAGCACCTCTGGTTCAAGAGTAATAATTGATTTTTGATTTACCATTAGTACATGGTACATACATGAGTGGGAATAATTGAGAACTGTGATGGCTCAAAACGTCAATTTCTGCTGAGAGTAGATTCTCATAGACCTCTACTCTTGTGCAGGTTTCCACGTTTTGAGCACCTCTAGTTCAGGAGTTATAATTGATTTTTTGATTTACCATATGTACATGGTACATACTAAGAGTGGGAATTACTTGAGAACTGTGATGGCTCAAAACGTCAAGTTCTGCTGAGAGTAGCTCCATAGACCTCTACTTTTGTGCAGGTTTCCACGTTTGGAGCACCTCTGGTTCAGGAGGTATAATTGATTTTTTGATCACCATATAGTACATGGTACCTAATATGAGGGGAATTAGTTAGGAACTGTGATGACTCAAAACGTCAATCCTGCTGAGAGTAGTTTCTCATAGACCTCTACTCTTGAGCAGGTTCCACGTTTTGAGACCTCTGGTTCAGGGAATAATTGATTTCTTGATTCCCATTAGTACATGGTACATCATGAGTGGGAATTACTTGAGAACTGTGATGGCTCAAAACGTCAATCCTGCTAAGAGTAGCTTCTCATAGTCCTGCACTCTTGTGCAGGTTTCCACGTTTTGAGCAACTTGGTTAGGAGGTATAATTGATTTTTTGATTAACCATATAGTTACATACTAATATGAGTGGGAATTACTTGAGAACTGTGATGACTCAGAACGTAATTCCTGTGAGAGTAGCTCTCATAGCCCTCTATCTTGTGCGGGCTTCCAGTTTTGGAGCACCTCTGGTTCAGGAGTAATAATTGATTTCTGATTCACATATAGTACAGGTACATACAAAGAGTGGGAATTACTTGAGAACTGTGATGGCTCAAAACGTCAATTTCTGCTGTGAGTAGCTTCTCATAGCCCTCTACTCTTGAGCGGGTTCCCACATTCTGAGCACCTCTGGTCCAGGAGTTATAATTGATCTTCTGGTTCACCATATAGTACATGGTACATACTATGAGTGAGATTGGTTAGAACTGTGATGACTCAAAATGTCAATTCTGCTGAGAGTAGTTTCCATGGACCTCTACTCTTTAGCAGGTTTCCACGTTTAGAGCACCTCTGGTTCAGGAGTTTTAATTGATTTTTTGATTCACCATATAGTACATGGTACATACTATTAGTGGGAAATACTCGAGAACTGTGATGACTCGAAATATCACTCTTCTAAGAGTACCAAACGTCAATTCTGCTAAGGTTGCTTTTCATAGCCTTCACTCTTGTGCAGGTTTCCACGTTTGAGCACCTCTGGTCAGGAGTTATAATTGATTTTTTGATTTCCATAAAGTACATGTACATACAAAGAGTGGAATTACTTGAGAACTGTGATGGCTCAAAACGTCAATTTCTGCTGAGAGTAGCTACTCATAGCCCTCTACTCTTGTGCAGGTTCCCACATTCTGAGCACCCCTGGTCCAGGAGTTATAATTGAACTTTTGGTTCACCATATAGTACATGGTACATACTATGAGTGAGAATTGGTTTAGAACTGTGATGACTCAAAATGTCAATTCCTGCTGAGAGTAGTTTCCCATGGACCTCTACTCTTGAGCAGGTTTCCACGTTTAGAGCACCTCTGGTTCAGGAGTTTTAATTGATTTTTTGATTCACCATATAGTACATGGTACATACTATGAGTGGGAAATACTTGAGAACTGTGATGGCTCGAAATATCAATCCATTCTAAGAGTAGCTTCTCATAGTCTTTTACTCTTGTGCAGGTTTCCACGTTTTGAGCACCTCTGGTTAAGGAGTTTTAATTGATTTTTTGATCTACCATTTAGTACATGGTACCTACTATGAGTGGGAATTACTTGAGAACTGTGATGTCTAAAAACGTCAATCCCTGCTCGGAGTAGCTTCTCATAGTTCTCACCTCTTGTGCAGGTTTTCACGTTTTGAGCACCTCTGGTTCAGGAGTTATAATTGATTTTTTGATTCACCATATAGTACATGGTACACAATATGAGTGGGAATTACTTGAGAACTGTGATGGCTAAAAACGTCAATCCCTGCTCGGAGTAGCTTCTCATAGTTCTCACCTCTTGTGCAGGTTTTCACGTTTTGAGCACCTCTGGTTCAGGAGTTTAAGCTCTATCAACTGCCACA
>NW_024095072.1:0-8240 GCF_014356525.2 Nilaparvata lugens
TGCCACAATCCTATATCTGTAAAAATTTCAGGAGCTCGCCTCATCTATGCAAAGTGTGATTTTAGATTCTCAATTAGCGCTTCAGATACAATATAAACAAACAATTTTGAGTGGATAAGATTGAGCATGAGAATCTCTACAATTAATGTCCATTAACATTTTCACCTAAAATTAAAAATAAGCTCGAAATTCGAGAAGATGTGATTATCCAATTGCAAACTGTTGGCAACTGTTCATTCTATAAAATCATTCACTATGAAGAGATAGAAGACCTCGTGAGTCTCCAGCGTTATTGCCCTGTCACCAGCTGGCTCAAATCTTTGAATAGTATACTTGAGATGCGCGGGAACACTAGCGTCAGGTGATCAATTTTCATAACGGCAAGGAAAGTTGTGTGAGTGCGCCACACCGATTTTTCTTTATTGCGTTGAAATAATTTGAATAGCCTACAGTAGTTGACTCACTGATCAGGATCAAATCAAATTGCTTCAGATCATATATCAGTTAATTGCTCTCAGTTTTGTTGTTAGAAGGGTCACAGCTTGATGCTTGCTCCGCTAACTTTTAGCTGTTGAGCTTTAAAATTACGTATTGTAAAGATGGAAAATGAACAACAAGATAAGATCGTAGAGGTTTTTGATATTAAAAACGAAAAAATAAATTATTTATTACGAAATTAGAATTTATTACGACATAATAATAATCAGATGAATATTTCAGGGGCTACTCACTTTGCTGATCTGTGGTCGTTCAGTTATGATAATAATAAATATAAAAAAAAACTAAAATTACTATTTAGAATTATGGATCTTACTTTACCTTAACAAAATCCTTTGGCTTGTTCTTCAAAAGGTCCAGTTAAAACACTCCCGAATTAAAATTGAAAAAAAATATAAAAAAAACTCTGCCAGTTGATGAATCAAAAACACCAGCTTTCCCTACAAGATTCAAATCCTGAAAAATACATTATGTAGGTTTAAACTGCCCGGACTGTGACAGCCTATTGAATTCTCAAGACAGAATCCTTCAGGTAACCAATGCCTTAACTCAACAACACTTCACAAACGGTTCAAGTATACGGGCACGAAAGAAAAAATTCCAAATCTATTTATGTGAAAAAACACATGCAGCCTTGATTCACAGACCAAAGTCAACTCACTCTTGTTTGTATAGCATGGAGCTAAAACCCATAAATGGCTTCACGAAAACGTGATAAAACACAAGTTCATCTTTGTACTGGAGATCTTCTCGCTTTATCAATTATATTTAATAATTAAATCCGCGACCAGATTTCCAATTCACAAATAATATTTCAAAAATTGAATAGGTTTTGATGTCATGTATGACAGTATCAAACCTCACATTGAAATGTGGGTTCTCTCTTAATCAGTATCATCTCTCCAAGCATATCAATCATATCACCCAAGCATAAGCCTAGGGATCATGTTGGCATCATCCCCAACTAAAAGAAAGTTTCCAACATAAGTTTAAAGTATTAAGTATAGAAGTATAAGTATAGAATTAAATCGACAAAGTATTTCATTTTAATTATGAAAATTCATTATGAAATAAATGAAAAATATAATTTCTTGCTTAGTACAATATAATTGATTATTTTAAACGAGAATGAACAGTTAATATTACATCAACAAACCTGTATCAGCTACCGTCTATAGAAGGCATTGACAAGACACAGGATTGGCAACGTTGTTCTGCTATCATTCTTCACTGCCATTATAACATGGACATCACTATAATGTCTCAGATTCTCCTGGAATCTCACGAGCCAGATACCTCTATTAAAGCTATATTCAGATTCCCTTCAAACTGTCAGCATTGGTAGAATGGGAAGCATTGATGTTGCTCTCAAGGAATGTTGACAGATTAAACTGAAATTCCCTACAGTGAAAAATCTGGCCTTTTGTATAGCCACAATGACGTCACATGGATGTTCAAGCTATGACTCATTCAAATCTAGATGATTCATTCAAAATTTGGTAAATCTTGAAGATTCTGTGGACTCCGTGGAGTATCGTTTCAATGACCGCATGAATAATCCATCCACAACATTTATTACATAGAGTTCATAGCTTTTCAGGAATGTTCCCAACAAACTCAGAGCATTTGATGCAGCATCTTTGGTAGTGTACAAAATAATGTGAATCTTTGGCTTAAACGAAATAGGTAGGATGGAACCGAAAATATCATTACTCAGTTTATAGGTTATAGAGTTTTATACCCAACTTATTCTAGATGCAGCAAGTAGGCTACTAAGGTGACGTTCTCAAGCTCCGGTAAATTCTATTGTTCAATAAGATATACTAAATTTCAAATCTTTTTATTCCTTTATTGTCCTTACCTGTTAAGTTCTCATACAAGTTTCATCTGAATCATTTTTAACCAGATTCATCATTACTCACAGGCAATATAGCCTATGTAAGAGTATTTCTCATTACTATCATATTCTGTATATTGTACAAAACAACAAATTTTTACTATAGTCTTTATTATGCTATGCTTATGAATTCTATGTTGAATTGTAGTACTACTGTATTTACAGTTGTGCTGTGCAATATACATCAATTTTGTAAAGTGTTGAGGAGAATAAATTTGATTTGATTTGATAATTCAATTCCTACTTCTTAGGGCCGGGTTCCGAGCTGAGGATTTAGCTAAGTTCTAGACTTCTAACAGCTGGAGACAGAAAATTGACTTTTCCTACAGTTACGTTGAAAAGTGGCCATTGCTGCACTGATTACAGAACGCAAAGAATCACTTTCCGCTCTAGTGCGGGAAAAATTTTCTGCACTCCAGATTTGCAACATGGCAACGCAAAATACTTAGTAGGTTATATGGAGCAACAGTGCAGCAAAATCAAAATGAAGTTGGTAACAGTGACTGCTGTGGCTGCTATAGTGAGAGAGGTGCAAACAAGCACAACGCGCTAATTATTACTATTATATTATAACCAACGACAACGAGGACTTTAGGATTTTAGGATTAAGGTTTTTATCAATAATAAAATACACAGAAAAACATTTGATGGATTTCAGGCAATTTTACCCATAATTACCCACTTTCATATTCAATGGTAACTGTAGGAAAAACTTAATGTGAAATACGTGCGCAAAGTTCCTCTGCTGCACTCAAGAAACCATTCCGCAAAGTAAAAGTTCTTTCGGTGCAGCAAACTGACACTTTGCGCACTAGTTGCACAAATAACTATTCCGAAACGGGGCGCAGTCGCAGTCCACGTTTGAATTAAATTTCGAAAACTTAAAAATTGAACACAAACCTATCAGAGGTGCTAAAGGTATTAGTGTAAAGTTTCAGCTATTTTGAATTATTTAGGAATGTTTCATTATTCGTCAAGGAAAAACGTTTCCAATCATAAAAATGAGAAAAAAGGTTATTATAAAAACTGCGACTTCCCCCGTTTCGGAAAGCCAATCTTCTGGTTCCATCTGTTTAAAGTCTAGAACGTAGCTATATCCCGAGCTCGGAACCCGGCCCTTGAAGCTGTTATCGAGTACACAAAGAATTTAATAGACGTTGATGTTACAACGTAGTATTGGGAATTACACAATATTATTGTAGTATTGGGAATTGCATAATGATAATGGACGCTTGATAATGCGGTAATCATTATGTAGCTCTTCATCAGCTCTCCAAGATATAGTTCTCACGATAGCTTGCGAATTGATACAAGGCTATGGTGTTACAAAGATTAGCTCCTCTTTAAATTTCCTCATTTTACGCTCATAGATTTGCTCACACTAGAAAGGTTTTGATCTTAATTATTAGTGTATTTGAGAAGTAGTTGAAAACTCAATTGATCTATACAGTTTCACACAGTGATTTGTCAACTCTTTTTCAACTGGTAGAAGGGTTTTGATCTTAATTATTAGTGTATTCGAGAAGTAGTTAAAAACTCAATTGATCTATGTAGTTTCACACAGTGATTTGTCAACTCTTTTTCAACTGGTAGAAGGGTTTTGATCTTAATTATTAGTGTATTCGAGAAGTAGTTGAAAACTCAATTGATCTATGCAGTTTCAAACAGTGATTTGTCAACTCTTTTTCAAGGGTTTTGTTCTTAATTATTAGTGTATTCGAGAAGTAGTTGAAAACTCAATTGATCTATGCAGTTTCAAACAGTGATTTGTCAACTCTTTTTCAAGGGTTTTGTTCTTAATTATTAGTGTATTCGAGAAGTAGTTGAAAACTCAATTGATCTATGCAGTTTCAAACAGTGATTTGTCAACTCTTTTTCAAGGGTTTTGTTCTTAATTATTAGTGTATTCGAGAAGTAGTTGAAACTCAATTGATCTATGTATTTTCACACAGTGATTTGTCAACTCTTTTTCAACTGGTAGAAGGGTTTTGATCTTAATTATTAGTGTATTCGAGAAGTAGTTGAAAACTCAATTGATCTATGTAGTTTTACACAGTGATTTGTCAACTCTTTTTCAACTGGTAGAAGGGTTTTGATCTTAATTATTGGTGTATTCGAGAAGTAGTTGAAAACTCAATTGATCTATGTAGTTTCACACAGTGATTATTGTCAACTCTTTTTCAACTGGGACATGTGAATTGGATCAGAAAAAGTAATGTAGTCATCATAGACGTTGCACGGAAGTTAATAAAAATGATTATATATTATAGACTAGCAGGTAACCCGTGCTCCGCAAGGGTCTATTTTAAAACTTGACTTAATGAAATCTTGAAGAATTGAAAATAGTCCTAGAGCCATCCTCGGTTAATTAGGAATCCATATGCAGAATTTCAAGTTAATCGGTCTAGTAGTTCAGACGTGATGATGCGTCGAATATAATTTTTCTATCCCGTACGTGTGTGTATACTTCACTTTATTATAGTATAGATTCATACAATAATTGAAGTTTTCCTCTATTTTGAGCGTAAAGAAGTATTTGTGGTATTGAGAAGCATAATATTATTCAAGTGGAATAGAAACGATAGAAACAGAATTGAATATAATTGTTTATTGATTGTTTAATCTTCAATTAAAATAAGAGGAAACTAGTTACGGTGATTGAGCCATTATCAATATCTGGTGAACTGAATTTCTATCATCAATATTATTCATAATGCCATTGAAACCGACACAAGGTATGTTTCTATATAGTGAGTTCCACAATACCAAGTCAGCACCTGATTAACATTGGTGTTGCTATCCTTGTCTATCATAGACAAAGCAGACAAATCTATCCTTTTCTAGCACTGCAACGTTGCTAGATTGTTTTTAGACTATGTATAAACATAATGAATTGCCAGATATCCCATCTCAATTATGAAAATGTAGTATTGAATCATTGAGAAATCCGTGTCAAATATAATTGGCAATTTTTGACAAGAATGAACAATTAATATATGATATCATAGCCTATACGCTGGGACGATTCGAGTAATGCTATCTACAATATAGAAGGCATTGGAAATACTAACATCGACAACAAATCGCCGAACTTTGAATCGCCGAATACTAGTAATTCTGTGAACAGTAGACCTCACACAGTATTCTCATCACAAAGTATCTGATTGAAACTAAAGACCTTATGGAAATACAGCAATAGACTGGCTTCTCCACACATCTGTTAATGTAATCACTTATCAGCTGATTTTTGAATAATTCTATAGTCTGATTTTTACTCTTAATATTGGCATTATGAAGGACGACCCTTTCTCTTTTATATTATCCTTGAGATGCAAAATTTCCAAAAACCTTGTATAAACGTCGACGCGCAATTAAAAAAGGAACATACCTGTCAAATTTCATGAGAAATCTATTACCGCGCATCGCCGTGAATGCGCAACATATAAATATATAAACATATAAACATAAGAGAAATGCCAAACCGTCGACTTGAATCTTAGACCTCACTTCGCTCGGTTAACAATTAATTTATGAGTTTTTAAAATTGCTTCTCGAAGGTTCGGTGGGCTCCACTCATCGTCATTATCCGTCTCATTACCCATGCTCAAGTCTTGAGCTTATATGTGAATCATCCTCATCCTCAGCAAGAAAAGAAAAACACTCTGTATGAGATTAAATTTTTGTATTCATTCAGATTTGAATTTGAAGTTTTGTTACGGATGAAACATATTATGTTCTTTATATTTTTCAAGTTATAATTTTGTGGATTTTTGTTGCAGTTGCAGCCGGGAAAAGTGTTGTTGGCGATCTTGGTGGCAGTGGTTGGTGGGGGGAGCGGGGAGCAGGATAGCAGTAGCAGTGGCAGCAGCAAATGTAGGGGAGGGGGTGAACACTTCAAGTACATGTGGGGAGATGCCCTCCTCGACTCCCCCAGTTGTACGGGCCCCAACAATATGCCATATCCAGCGTGAGTATACTCCATCAAACATAATATCACAGATCTGACCTAGTTTACTTGGTCTATGATAATACATTCGTTCGTTCGTGTCAGGTGATTCCATATGCCAATATTTATATTATATAGTGGTTATATTTTATATTATACCAGCTTACCCGGCGTACTTCGTACCGCCAAAAAGTCAATGTATCTCATGTCACACTTGACTTTATTTGGTGAATCATGAAATTTATCTGACAATCAGTATTTCATTACATCTCAATACGGACTTCTATGTTCTTAGTCATGCAGCATTTATTATTCCGAAAACATATTCTTCTCAATCAATTGGTAGTAATATCTATCAGTAAAGTTTTGAATTAAAAAAAATAGAAAGGTTAAATCAGTGTTTCAAAGATGAATTTCATGTTTTCATAGTTGTTGATTGTCAATAGATAGTCCAGGAAATATGCGATGTACGATGAATTACACAGAATTTCATATTCTTTCCATCTTCCATTTTAGAATGGATATAAGCTAAGCTAAATTCGAGAAAAAAAATCAATTTAGTCTGTCATTCTTCAGTAATTAATGAATGCAATATGAAGAACTCTATTTCATGAGATGAATAATTTTTCCCAACATTTTCCAGTTTCTCAATGATAGGGAAGTGATAATTATTTGTATAGGTCTTCTAAGGAACGATTATGTACAGCTGGTATCAATCAACTACACTAACTTCAACTGCAAACTACCGTTTTAATACCAGTACACAATTCATCACAGGGTGACGTGTTTATTATACAGCTGGTAACTTTAGATGCTGAATCATAGGTAGCCGCTCAGCCGAAAATTTCGAAAACATAGGTCTGTAAAATGGATTAATAAATAATTATTATTAGCCCCCCTATTAAAATTTCTGACCAGAGACCATTCCCAATACTCATACAACCTATTCCCAAAGTTTCATGCCGTTCTGTCAAGTAGTTTTCGAGTCTATAGGGAACAACCAAAACACAAAACAGACATTCATCTATATATATATATATAAAAGCGAAATGGCACTCACTCACTCACTGACTCACTCACTCGCAGAACTAAAAATCTACCGGACCAAAAACGTTCAAATTTGGTAGGTATGTTCCGTTGACCCTTTAGAGGCGCACTATGATATCTTTTGTAATATTTAACTCTAAGGGTGGTTTTTAAGGGTTTAAAGTTTGTTTTCAGCAGGTATATTCTTCTTATCTCTTGATAATAATTGAAAAAAGGCCATACCATATGTTAATATAGAATATAATCTAGAGAGAGTACCTTTCGAAACAGTGTTGACTGGTAACTAAATTATAATTTTGTCAGTTGGCATTAAGTTGAGTTGACTTTGTTAGGTGGCACCAAGTTGAAGATTGAAATGCATTTATCGCGGAAAAATTGATTGGGCACAGCTACTTCAATCGGAGCTATACTGGTAATAGTATATACTAGCCGTCAGGCTCGCTTCGCTCGCCATATCCGTTTAGCCAGACGATTAGTCTGGACCCCCGACTGGATCGTCCTAACATTTATGATGAAAATGCTCAAATTAAAAATGCTGATCTCATTCTGGACGATCCAGTCGGGGGTCCAGGGGGCGGAGCCCCTGGCTAGACGGATATGGCGAGCGAAGCGAGCTGACGGCTAGTTTTTATATATAATAGATAGATAGTCGTTATATTTTACAACCATGTTTCAACAGCTTTGTCGTTAAAGCTGGAAAGGCAATTATATGCAGGTATATGCAGAGAAACATTACAACGTTGCACGCAGTTCAAGTTCAAGGTCAACTCGGCATAATTGCACCCTGAACCTCGCAACCTATTTTTGCAACACAATTACGTAGTCACCAAGGTTCCCAGCAGTCGTCTTCTT
>NW_024095073.1:0-8002 GCF_014356525.2 Nilaparvata lugens
ACAGGTTTATTGATGTAATATCAACTGTTCATTCTCGTTGAAAACAATCAATTATATTTTATTAAGCTTGAAATTAGCTAGAAATAAGATTATTTCATAATCAATATTAAACAAATATGTTGTTAATTGATTATTAATTCTACATTGTTGACAGACGATCTGGCAACAGAGCAAAGCAGGAAAGAGATAGTGCTATGACCTTTGTTGAATGATAGACAAGGATAGCAATACCATTGCTAATGTAACACTGCCATTACCTCACTATAGCATAGAGAAAAGATGGCGTAAGATGATATTCCATGGTATAGATCGTTTGTTCCAAATTTCAAGCCTATTGTTTTTCATCTCAAGCCGATTAGTCCTATTGTCGATTTTTACTGCTTTTGCCGGATGAGAGTGTGAAAACGGTACAGTATGAGAGATTACCGGCGTCACAAAAAGAACGACCTGGACTAGCGGCTTGAAACAGTGAAATTTGGAACATAAACGCCCTATACCATGGGATATCTTCTTATACTATTTTTCTGTACGGTACTACTCACAAAAAGTGCAAAACTGAACTTTGTTCGTTAAATGTAGTCTGATCAAAATTCTATATTCGTGCTTTATTGATTCATACGATCAAAATGATAGGTATAGGAAAAATAAGGTAAGCTTCTGCTATTCTCTTTCCAAATTTAGATAGGGTTACACATAGTCCGAAATAGGGTAAATTTTTTCATTTTCTCATTTCAATTTATTAAAAAACACACAGTGGGTGTTCACTTCACAAAATTTTCAGTACTTAATTATTTTCACAAAGTATTTTTTAATTTGGATGCTTCAAAACCAAACATAGAAGAAATATTTCACATCATTATCACTAAAATAAGAAATATTCACATAAAGAAATAATTTTGAAGGACGAAAAATAACATTATTCTGTATATATAGTATATAGACGGACTATGCTATGTATTTATTTTATTTATTTTATTTATTTTATTTATTTTATTTATTTTATTTATTATTATTATTTTATTTATTTATTTTATTAATTTATTTATTTTATTTATTTTATTATTTTATTTATTTTATTTATTTTTTATTTATTTTTTATTATTTTATTTATTTTATTTATTTTATTATTTTATTTATTTTATTTATTTTATTTATTTTATTAATTTATTATTATTTTATTTATTTATTTTATTTATTTATTATTTTATTTTATTTATTTTATTTATTTTATTTATTTATTTATTTATTTTTTATTTATTTTATTTATTTTATTTATTTTATTTATTTTATTTATTTTATTTATTTTATTTATTTTATTATTATTTTATTTATTTTATTTATTTATTTATTTATTTATTTTATTTATTTATTTGAATATACAATAGTGCGATAGTATCCCTCTAGCTGTAAGCTATTTGAGAGATATATAAAAATAAACCTTTACTTACAATAAAAACAATCAATAACAATAGTTATATTCCTCAATTCACCTGATATATTTCTTCATTCTTTGTTACTGATTGTTCTGTTTGTCCATTGCACATAGCTTAACTTAACTTATAAATAGAAAAAAAACTTTGCTCGGTAAGCGACAATTAACAAGATAATCACTCTGGGATATTAGAATAGAATAGAATATACCTAATGTATATTCTCTCTATGGTAGTACCTTTTTTGCTTTGAAAATTGTCTTAGAATATTTTGTATATTTTGAGTGAATAAAACTATCTATTTTGTAGGACTGGCAAGCACTGTGGGTGGACGAGGCCTTCTGGAGACTTCTGTTCTCCGTCATTCTACTTGTGATAATGATTCTTTGGCGACCAACAAATAACAACCAGAGGTAATAATAATAATATTTTATTTACTCAACACAATACAGCAAACCATATAGTTGAATATCGTCAAATAATAAGGTAAATAAAGATAAGTGTAATGCTTTTCTCTCGTAAAATTGAATTTATTATTTTGCTAACATTTCCATTCATGAACATTATTTATATCTCCATTGAAAAACTCCTCATGCCTCTTTTCCTGCAAATAATAATAATAATTTCTCTGATGTTGGACGACACATCCAGAGGTGTGTTTATTCATAAATTCATACATTACATATTTTTTTCATACATTTTCAATAATAACAATATTCAAGGTTTACAAAATGATACCCCTATATAATATATGTGTCGAGGTTATCATCAAATTAATACAAATTTATGCTACAACAGATAATACAAAAATTCCAAAAAATCTAAAACTATATCTATTACCCTAAGCTCACCTAGTACAAAGATACTAACCGAGGTACTATTTTCTACCTATAATTACCTTATTTAAAAAGATACTACTTAAATCTAAATCCTACTTACTATTAGTTCCTCACTACTTTGTATCCCAATACTGAATAACCAATGTCTAATTTTTCTTTTGAAGCTATTGAAATTTTCCCTCCTTTGATTTCTAATGGTATTCTATTAGATATTGTAGGCCCTAAATATCCTATTGATCTTTGCCCAAATGCTGTATTCATTCTTGGTACTTCTTGATTGTAACGTTCTCTTATTCTAGTATTATGGCTATGATTTATGATATGGTTCCTATTTTGTTGTTTTTCATATACCCTAAACAACACATATATACAATTGCCTAACACTGAGTACTCTATTTTCTATAAATAATTCTACAGTTGGAAACCGGATTTCCCTGTTTTCCATTATTTTAAAATGTGTTTTGAGTTTTAAATAATGGATCTATAAAACTGAAGTTAGCTGCACCCCAAACTAACAGACCGTACCTTAAAAGAGATTCAACTAATGTTAAGTATACAGTTTTTAACATTCTTTGTCTATGATATTCCTTAATTGATAGAATTTGTATATAAGCTTCCTTATTTTGGCAGTTGTATATGCTATGTGCTTGTTTCATTTCAATGAATCATCTACTATTATTCCTAAATACTTTATATTGTCAGAGCGTTCTATTAGTGGGCAATTACAAATATTGTTACTATTTCTATCACAATTATGAAGCTTCATTGTTGTCATGTGTGGTTTTGTGCTATTTGTTAAGAGAAAAAGCTAAAATTTTGTTTTTTCTGAATTTAATGACGTTTGCTATTTCTAAAATGATGACTATTTTCAAATAATAAATTAATATCGGGGCACCGAGCTTGCTCTTTATCTATTTATTGATAAACAGAACACAATTCTTTAAAATGATTGAGGAAGGACTAACAGGCACATCCCAAAAATGTTTCCTCCCCGAATTTTGATTTGTACACTAGAAATAGTCCAAAAAGTAGGTTATGTTCCAAACACTTGAATTCAGATCCAATTTTTAGTCCAAACATTTTAAAACAGAAAAGTTCTATTTAGTTGTTTACAAATCAAATTGAATAACAAAATAACACTCACTAATCACTTAAAACTGTAAATAATTATTAACTTTGAAAATTATGATATACTCAAACTTTGAAAATTATATATCTCTAATTTAGAATTATTACCATGCCATGTCAACAATCAGATATTTTGATCAAGTCGATTAAATTTCTAGACAATATTTAATTCTCGTGAGATAAGCTGATTGATTCAACAGCTGAACATAATTCTGTCTCTCTCCCACACACGCTTCTTCTGTTATCGACAGACGACGAAATTATCATCTGTATTTCCAAGGATGAATAATTATTATCCTTTTCATGTCGTTCAGCGAGTTTTCCCAGGGATGAGATCTAGTGCAATTGAATTTTTATATCATAAACCTACTATGTTCCAAATTTCGTGAAAATCGTTAGAGACGTTTTCGAGATCCGTTGGACATAAACATATAACCATATAAAAAACCAAATATATAAATATATACAGAAATTGCTCGTTTAATATAATAGGATGGAGTGTTAGGAGAAAGTTTCCAACGTAGAAGAATGATTTATTTCTGCATAATTAATTGCAAAGCTCCTCATGCATTTTTCCTGCAAATGATAAAATTATTTACAAATACAGTCGAACCTCTCTATAACGAACCTCAACTTGACGAAATCCTCTACACAACGAATTTTACCCTGTCCCATGACATTTTGGAGTTTTGGCTGCTTATTGACCTCTATTCAACGAATTTCGGACCTCTCAACAACAAAGTTTTCTCTTGACTTCAACATACAAAATGTAGTGTGTATTGGAAGCAGACGATCATTTTCAAGGAATTGTTTAGTTTCAGCAGAAAGTTCAATAGACTAATAATAATGGCAATTCAGGTAGGAAGAAGATAGGGTGGTAGACAATAGAGGGTGAAACACATGTCGGAAATTGAATGCAAGTTACTCTAAATTGGATTTCAAGAACTTGTCATTTGTAGACCAGGCCGGTGACCGACTGGACTTTCTAAATCTTGCTTTTGTCACACATTTCAATTCTTTGAACTGACTAAGATGATGATGATTGTGACGAACTTGAGGAGAAGATCTGTCAGATCAAGAAGTTCTAGAAGCTTTCAAATTAGCTGGCAAGGATTAAATCTGAAAAATATGTGTACCAGCCTATTTATGTTCGACTGTTTGAATAGATGTGAGTCGTTTATTGAACATGATGTTTTATTCAAATGCAAAATCAACCGAAAATTACTCACTTTTCCAAATAAAACATTGAAAAATAGGGAAGTTGAGTTATTATAGTATTTATAGTGAAGTTTGACAGAATTACCGTATTTTGCGTTCAATCTAATACAGTAGTAGTGTAAAAAGTACTAAAAAATCTTTGGTGAAGGAAGTTGAAAAATTGTTACCGTACTGAGTATGTACTTTGATTAACTCTACTAATAGTACAAATCAAGCTTTCTAGAAATAATAAATTGGTGAGTTTACTTACCTATTACATTCTATAAATATTCAACAAAACAAGTTTTTATTTTAAACAGCATGAATTTTCATTTCCCTATTAATATTGGTCTAATAGGTACCCTACCTACGTTCGCGATGAATGTTTTATGTACCATATTCATTATTTACCGCCGTGATACCATATTACAAGATCCATAATATCGTGGCAGTTTTATTGACTGAACAACTCTCAATAACGAATACCTTTCAGCAGCGAATTTTTTCTCGGGATAATCGACTTCGTTACACAGAGGTTCGACTGTAGTGAACAAAATTGAAGAGTGGTGGTAGAAATATTATGTGTTAAATGAGCGTGAAGATTTCCTAGGATTCATAGATAACTGTAGGAAGCTATTATTATTAAATAATCAATAATTTCATACTGAGTTTTTTATACAGAGTTTTTTAAATTTTATACAGAGTTTTTTTTTAATTTTATACAGAGTGCGGCAGCGAAACTTCCTTTTTTCAAAAGTAAATAAAACTCTTGTATGGATCAAATAGTCTGTATTTATCTCTTGTAATGTAGACACATATATTAAGTTTTGTTTCAATTAGTTTTGAATATCAAATCAGGTAGGTAACGTCCCCAATTCCCCATACACTGAGTAAACGTTTCTGGCGTTCGTCATGACTCCTGACAGCATTGCAGGCGTTATAGAAGAAGAAGAAGAAGAAGAAGAATGAAAGAAACTTTATTTCGCCAAATTACAAAATAAAAAATCACTACAAAATATTTCCAATTAGTTGACAATAATAATTGAAATATACATACATAATCATAGAAATACATTATACGAATGTATGCAAATGACCTTGATAACAAGATTATTTTAGCAATTTTTTCCCTGATATTGGTCTTCCAATCTGTAGGGTCCTTGAACGGTTCACTCCAATAAGGGATCTCAAAACACCCCATAGAAAAAAGGGTTCAAATCGTGAGATTGAGCTGGCCACTCCAAATAGCTCCTAATTGAGATGAGGCGTCATGGAACGTGGTCCCTCAATTGAAGTCACGTTCTAAAAGTTGCTTCACAATCGCCAACTTGTATGGATATAAATAAAGACCATCAATATCGGGAACCGAGCTTCGCTCTGGAGTACAAAAGCATAAAAAAATTATTACGAAAGAAGAAATTAAATAACATTCATACAGAAATGTTCTATCTAATCACAGTAAATTGAGATTAATTCCCAAAGAATGCAAAAATTTCCCTCACAAAGGCCCATGCACAAAGCCAAAACCGGTTAAATTTTAATCCTGATTAGCTTCACGTGAACCAAATCAGAGAAGACCATTTCAAAAAGATGGATCTACTGGAATTAATCAGGATTGAAAATAACCCGGCTTTTTTGCAACCGGCACTTGGTATCTGATTGAATGATTACAAAAGCTGAGTCATAATTTTGACACAGTCCCACACACATGAACTCGCTCACTCACTTCCCATCACCAACAGACGACGAAATAATTATTATCAGCTGTTTTTCCAAGGATGATAATAATTATTATTTTAATGTCCTTCAGCTAGTTTTCTCAGAGATGAGACCTAGTGCAATCGAATATTATAAACCTACTATGTTCTGAATTTAGTGAGAATCGTTAGAGCCGTTTTCGAGATCCGGTGAAATACAAACATATAAACATCCAAACATCTAAACATATAAAAGCGAAATGGCACTCACTCACTGACTGACTGACGACTGACTCACTCACTCACTCACGTCGCAAACTAAAAATCTACCGGACCAAAAACGTTCAAATTTGGTAGGTATGTTCAGTTTGGCCCTTTAGAGGCGCACTAAGAAATCTTTTGGCAATATTTTAACTCTAAGGGTTATTTTTAAGGGTTTAAAGTTCGTCTTTTAGCATGTATATTCTTCTTCTCCCAATCTCTCGATTATAATAGAAATTTCCATATCATATGTTACTATAGAACTATAATCTAGATAGAGTACCTTTCGAAACAGTTGTTAATGGCAACTAAATAATTTTGTCAGGTTGACTTTGTTAGGTTGGAACCAAGTTGAAGATTTAAATGCATTTATCGCGGAAAAATTGATTGAGCACTGCTTCTTCAATCCTGGGAATATTATTTTACTAGCCGTCAGGCTCGCTTCGCTCGCCATATCTGTTTAGCCGACTTTTAGTCTGGACCCAACTGGATTGTCCTAACATATGATGAAAATGCTCAATGAAAAATGCAGGCGAGCGAAGCGAGCCTGCTGATCTCATTCCTTGACGATCCAGTCGGGGGTCCAGGTGGTGGAGCCCACTGGCTAGACGGATATGGCGAGCGAAGCGAGCCTGACGCTAGTCTAAACATATACACAATGTTGCTCGTTTAATAGTATAGGATGAAGAATTTGTCTCACAGAACGATCGGAAAGTCCAAGAGCAGACGCATGTTTGCAGAACGCTGTGGTGATCGCAACATTGAAACTCTCACTGCCTCAATGTTCTCAGGTGGCCTAATGGGCCGAGGGACTTCAGTTCTTCATCTTGTCGTACTTGCAATTTGTCTGAACGTAGTGACCCACGTAACTGTTGATTTTCTCTCAATCTCTGATAAGTAGAATGTTGGGTTTTAGAATTTGGTGATAATCCTATACTATTAAACGACAATTTCTGTTTATATGTTTTAATTATATCTGTATGTGACCGGATCTCGAAAACGATTCTCACGAAATTTGGAACAAAGTAGGTTTATGATATGAAAATTCGATTGCACTGAGTCTCACCCTGGGATAACTCCAGAAGGACATTAAAGATTTATTCATCTTTGGAAAAACAGCTGCCAATTTCGTCGTCTGTTGATGATGGAATGAGTGAGCGAGTGCATGTGTGTGGGACTGAGACAAAATTATGACTCAGCTGTTGAACTTTTGTAATCATTCAATCAGGTAGTGCCGGTTGTACGAAACCGGTAAACTTTAATCCTGATAATTCCATTAGAACCAATCAGATAAGCTATCTTTTTTAAATGGTCTTCTCTTATTTGGTTCACGTGAATTAATCAGGATTAAAACTTAACATGCTTTTGTGAGAGAAATTTTGCATTCCTCTGGAATTGATCTCAATCTTCTGTGATTAGATAGAACTTTTGTGTATGAACTATAAATAAT
>NW_024095074.1:0-9221 GCF_014356525.2 Nilaparvata lugens
TTTATTCTTAAATCATTAATAAACTAAATCGTTCATTCCATCAGATAATTGAACGCATGTCGGTTTTTCAATGACAAAATGATGTGTGTATCATACACATTAATTTTCATTCATTACTAATTAACGATTGATTGTAGATGATGGAGTACGGCCAGCGTATCACGGCCGAACCGAGCACCCAGGACGATCCGCAGTACATGTTCCTGCGAGAGCGACTGAAGGCCCTCAGAGATGGATGGGAGGATCTGCACCAGATGTGGGAGAACCGGCAACAGCTACTGTCGCAGTCACTCAATCTGCAGATGTTCAATAGGCAAGTCGAATCAATAGTTTCCCAAATAGGTATACCTTTGGTCTTTATCGTCCTGTATAATGATGTAATGTTTGCAAATTGTTCATTTTTTGTAAACTTATGGGACAATTAAGAAGTTTCAAAATCAAATCAATCAAATTTCAAACTTGTGCCCGGTTGTACAAAAGCTTTTTGAATTATGATCATGATGAACCGATCAGAGAATGCATTTACACACCATAGCCCATAATAATAATAATTTCTCTGATTGCCAATGAATTGCAACCAGAGGAGTTTATTGACAAAACATATACATAATAATTATAGTATACATACAAAAGTTGTTAATAATAAACTTAGCTCTAATTATGATACCCCTCTATAATAATATGAGTCAGGGTGATCATAGGTTTCCTTTCTGAAACATCTCTAAAAAATCTAGTTAGTAATATTTTAGTTATAGAGGTTAGTTAGTTATTAAAGTTAGAATATAATACTTATAAGTATATAAGTATAGTTATATAAGTGTATTATAAAAAGATGACAGTAGTTTATCCTATATCCTATTTACAATGAGTTCATCGGTCTGGTAGGTTCCAGTATCATATAACCAGTTTCGTATTGTTCTTTTAAATCTATGCAAACCTTATAACTCCTGAAGCTGGCCAGTGACCACTAGCAATATGATAGGCATGTCAGGCGAACATTCTTCCTGGAAAAGCCCACTAACGATACGTCTAATTCATCAGTCGAAGTCGAACTGACTTGAACAGTTTCTAATATAAAATAAACCGCCAAACAACTAAACCTTGAAAAATGATAATGATGAACAAATATAAGTTGACCTCAAGTAGAGTAGCGAAGAAATAAACAAGGATGAATCGTAAACACAAGAGCTTAACCTCAAATTTGTACAGCTGTTTTTTGCTTGCAGGCTTTCGACGAAGACACAAAAATATAGTTCAAGTTTATGATTGTAAGCAAGTTACACACGCATCAATTTTTGGATGTACGATTCTTTGCCTTCCTCATAAATGCTACCAGATCAAATAGAATTTAACAATCACAATATGTGTTCTGATATACATATGTTTGTCAAGTTATGATCAATTCAATAGACGGCAATAAATCGTACGTCCAAAAATCTTACATGGCGTGCCTATCATACCGTTATTTGCCATCCTAACTTGGAGCAGATCTCACACAAGTGTTTCTAAACCATGATCTATAATCAGTGATATTATTTGTTGTGTTGTATTCTTAATTGGGTTGCTGATTTATCTTAATTGGATTTGTGTTGTGTTGTGTTGCAGGGACGCACGCCAAGCCGAGGTGTTGCTGTCGCAACAGGAGCACATCCTGAGCAAGGACGAGACGCCCGTCAACCTGGAACAGGCAGAGAACCTGATCAAGCGACACGAGGCCTTCCTCACCACAATGGAGGCCAACGACGACAAGGTCAACGCAGTCGTCCAGTTTGCCGGCCGGCTCAACGATGAGAAGCACTTTGCTGGTCAGTAACCACCATACAATACAATTCAATTTAATATAATTTTTCAGAATAGAACATACAATACCATAGAATAATAGAATAAAATGAAATACAGTACCTTGTTAGTTTTTGTGTAGTAGTGTTAGTAATAAGTAGATATTTCATTGACAAGTCCGTATACCTACTCACTAGACGTCAACGGATGCCAACAAATAGTAATAACTCATTTTATTTTTCTCTGTAATGTAACCCATGTCAGAGGTATTTATAAAAGATGAAAATATTCACAGTACTATGACAAAACGTTCGTTAGATACTTGTTTAGGCTATCAACATCACTTACAAAATTACAATTAAACTTGTATGTGTGTATAAAAAGAAATAAATTGAATTTAAACTTCAGATACTGTTTTTGGTGGGATATAGTGATTCGTAATGAAACACTAGAATGTTTCTAAAAATATCACGAATTTTTCGTAAAATTACTTACATGTGAAAATTCGAGTTTTCACACTGAAGATCTGTCCGATAAGTTGTTACCATAGGTGTTGAAAAATGTATGTAATCTATATAATAATAAAGAAAATAACACGTACGGGATAGGAAATTCACGAATGAAGCATCATCACGTTTGAACTACTGGACTGATTAATTTGAAATATTGCATATAGATTCTTTATTTACCGAGGAAGGTTATAGGCCTATTGGACCCTTGCGGAGCACGGGTTACCTGCTAGTTTTACAATAAATTCCTGATATTTTTAGACAACATTCTAATGTTCAATTACTTACAATATACCCTATCGGCCGGCTATTTCATTGATAAATACATTAATTTTGGTCGAGGAAAGAGCTCACGAGCCTCTTTCGACAATGAAAGAGGAACTACAGATGAATAACTGTAAACGAGCAGCTGATCTATCTCCGTTTACACCGAAATGGTGCATATGGGCCCAAGATATTAAAAATGGTGTAACAACCGAAATTTTTTCTCTTTGTTATAAAAAATACCATTTCATGTCGTTTTAATATTTTATTAGCTTTCTGTGTAGTAGTGACGGCTGTATTGTGATTATCACAGTCATTCATATTAAATTAAACAGACTTTGAGTTACCACAATATTGTGATGATTGATGAATGTACGATAATCCATTTTTAGGGTTTAAATAGTTTCAGGAAAAACATTCCACATTTGCTACGATACAACGTTATTGTCTTAAATAATACTCAGATGGCTGTGATGAATTAAGTTATTAACAATAATAGTTTTTGTTTGATTTTAGCCGACAAGGTGAACAAGAAGGCCGAAAACATAAACGATCGACGAAACGTGAACCGCGAACGAGCAATCCAGCTCATGGAGAAGCTGAGAGATCAGCTCCAGCTGCATCAGTTCTTGCAGGTATGTGCAGTGCAGTGCACAGTCACCCATACAAGTCATGGTTCTCGCCGCCGTTACTTGAATTCAGTGTACAATTGATGGATACTATTGTATGTGAATATTCAGGTCTCAACTTTCAATAAATAAAAATATAGACTCATTTTTACATTGAATAATTCACAAATCATATTATTAATGAGATGAAATTCTCACTATAGAATTCATATTAAATGAACAAAGAAATGTTATATTGCTATCGCCACTGATATTTGAATTGAGTGTACAATTGACGGATTCTATTGTATGTGAATATTCAGGTATCAATAACTAAAAATATAGACTCATTTTTACATTGAATAATTCACAAATCATGAATGAGATGAAATTCTTACCATAGAATGCATATTAAATGAACAAAGAAATATTAGATTGCTATCGCCTCCGTTACATGCGTAAATGTAGTGCACTTTAGTCCGTAAATCACTTTTTGACTTTGTTACTTGTTTGCTGATTGAATGTGTTTTTTCAGGACTGCGAGGAACTGGGCGAGTGGATGCAAGAGAAGAACATGACTGCGCAGGACGAGACCTACCGCAGCGCCAAGACAGTGCACAGCAAGTGGACACGACACAAGGCATTCGAGGCCGAGATCGCTTCCAACAAGGACCGGCTTGTCAGAGTGCAACAGGTACACTTTTCTCTTTTTCAACCACCGTTTATACTCATTTTCATTTCACCGTTTAAACACCTTCATTTCATTTGAATTTTCATTTCTCAATAAAAAATATTAATCTATTTTTACATTAAATAATACACAAATCATATGAATAAAATAATATTATCATGAAATTTCTACTATTTGGTAACGTTGCGTTGTCGATTAATTCTTACAGATTGTTCAGTCATGAGAAAAGAAGGGTCGGCTGTAGTGAGATTCACGAGTCAATTCTATTCAATGGAAAGCATATAACTACAGAGTTGCCGATTCCCTGCCTTCTATAATAGATATCTGATGTAATATTGATTGATCATACTTATTAATAATGATAAATTATATTTTATTCATAAAAAATATTCATTTTTCAACGATTCAATTAAAATTTTCCATAACTAGGATTAAATATTTTGGTAATCCAATCTATTTTTACATTGTCCAAAACCAATCTGGTAACGTTGCGGAGCTAGAAAAAGATAGAACTATATTTAATTTTTGTGCTTTGTTTTTAGAGCGGGGAAGAGTTGATGAAAGAGAAGCCGGAACTGAAGGAGGTGATCGGCCCGAAGGTTGGAGAATTGCAACAGCAGTTCGACAATCTGGAGACAGTCACGCGCGACAAGGTAAACCATTCACTCATTCTTTCATGCATCCATTCATCTTCTTATCAGTTTACACTTACATTCCTCCAATCATTAATTCATTCATTGTACTATCCCTTATCATTTTTCAGACTCAATATGTCTCAATTTTTCATCTACAAAAAATATAGTTGAAGACTAATCCAAAGTGTTATATATTTTAAAATTACAAAAAAACTTCCAATAGAAATAAAATTCTGCCTTGCTGAAGCTCTACCGCTAAGAGAATATTTTACCACTAGTAAGTCATTAATTTTTTACATTTTTTCATACATTTTTTATCAAATCAATGCAATATTATGAAATAATTATTTTTCGTGTAATTTATAATAATAATTGTTGTCAGTCTAACAGATCAGTTGTGATTATTTATTAGATGTCCACAGTTTATAAATTCCTTCCTCCGTTATCGATTTCAATAATACCCTTCCACAAAGGTGTATTTCTTTAATGATTTTTTGGATGAATTTATTCAATTTCCTATTGGATTATTTATAATATTCCAATAGTTATAGTAAGTTATGTGAGAAAATATCCAATAGACAGCAAGACAGTATTCACAGTCAACAGTAGCTACCCAACATCTTTGTTACGGCCAAACTGAATAATCA
The DNA here is from genome assembly GCF_014356525.2 of Nilaparvata lugens. Lineage (NCBI taxonomy): Eukaryota > Metazoa > Arthropoda > Insecta > Hemiptera > Delphacidae > Nilaparvata > Nilaparvata lugens. Next base: position 5,134 of record NW_024095074.1, read on the forward strand.
ATGTAGGTGAATGGAGTTTCCACAGTAACTTACCGATTGTCGGCCGATATTGTACTTCAGCTTCAGAATATTGTCCTCTGATTAACTGAGAATCAGCTGTTTGTGAGAATTTTTGAAAAGGCTTATTTTGGAACTTGAATAGCCTGCTGTTGGATTGCATAGGGCGACCGTTTGTTCAGAAATTAACCTGTTGCACCAGACATGCGACAAATTTTAATCATATTTAATCTATTGGGATTTATTTGATAGGGCAAGCGTTTGTTCTATTCTAACAGAGAGAGATGATGCTTTACTAGACATATGACAATTTTGAAATCCAATTAATCTATTGTGTTGTATTTGATAGGGTGAGCGTCTGTTCGACGCGAACAGGGAGGTGCTGCTGCACCAGACTTGTGATGACATCGACACCTGGATGAACGACCTTGAGAAGCAATTCGAGTCACCTGACACAGGCAACGACCTGGCCTCAGTCAACATACTCATGCAGAAGCAACAGGTCAGTCAACTCACACACATATTTGTGCAATTTGTTGATGTATATGGAAATTGGAGTTAGATAAGACTAAAGTAACCCATACTCCGCAAGGGTATAATTTTTTTAGAAATTGACAAACTGAAAACTTGACTTACTGAAATCTTGAAGAATTTTAATTTGGCCTATAACTAGCCTCGGCTAATTAAGAATCTATATTCAAAATTTCAAGTTGATCAGTCCAGTAGTTCAGACGTGATGATGCGTCAAACATAATTTTTCCATCCCGTACGTGTATAAGCCAGTTCTTTCCTTTATTATAGTATAGATTACATTAGGCTACCGTACGCAAAAAATGTATTATTACCTTGTATTACTTTAGGACACCAGTAAGACATCAAATTAGTAATAAGATTAGGTAAGATTACCGTACACGAAGAACGTATTATTCAGGCTCGTATTAGGACACTTGTGATACACCTGAATATTGTGTCTTATTGCTAAAATAAATTACTTATTTTTCGGTTCGGTGTCTTATTGACACGCTGTCATACTTCAGCCGGGACCGACAGTTTAACGTACACATCCGATAACACGGGAGTGATCTGGATAAAGAAATTATTGTCAATGAGCAGGTTTGAACCCGAGATCTCTATGCTGCTACGCAAGCACTCTATCCACTAGACCACGGATCACTCCATTATATGTTATTTCATGTTTAAAAATTGTAGGTTCATATATTTGTATTGTTTGAATGTAATTGTTCAATTTGAATTCTATCTCATTTTTTGTTTGTGGCGAGAATTCGGAATTGGGAACGTCCTGAACTTGAATGCACATGATAATTTTGTGTTCCCGCGGCAGCTAGTGGAAGCTACTATTGTACCATTGTCCTGTGTGCTAAGGGATTATAAGGGTCATCGATTTGCATCGAAGTTTTGCAGGCCTCTGACGCGGTTCCATGACTAGTTTGATATGATGTAAGAATTGTATTTGTATGTAGGAATTGTTTGATTAATGATTTGTTTGTTTGTGTAGATGATCGAGACGCAGATGGCAGTGAAGGCGAAACAGGTGACTGAGCTGGAGGCACAGACCGAGTACCTGGAGAAGACTGTTCCCGAGAAGGAGAAGATCGACGAGATCAAGGTACTCAACTACTTGACTTAGTACAATACCATAGAATAAGCATTCGCTAGTAGAAAGTTAATCGCCAAAAAATAAAGTTGGAAACGTTGGTAGTGCTCTGTTCGAACCATGTGGTACTACTTGAACTAATATTTAAACATGTATGTGATCAAACGCAAGGACCCAAGGTGTGTAAAAAGAGGGCATGACACGATCCCATGATGCATTGCCGCATGTGACCTTAATATGGCCTATTGAGTATGTCAAGGGATTCTAACTATTTTAGTATACAGGTACTGTTTTGTTAGGTTAGGCTAGCTAACCCAATAGCTATTGAAAAATATGCTATTGCTCAAAGACCTTAAAGATGCATAGACTCACATGCAGCGCTAGTGTCGTACTTGGAATTGAAATCCGCCATTGAGGGGGCAACCCATAAGATTATTACATACCAATGCCACCAATGCCTTTGTGATCTATAGTATTACAAATATGGTATATATAATATCTCGTGCTAAAATACCCCAATGGCGGCCTTCAATTTCAAGTAAGAGCTATCATTGGGAAGGCATAGGCATTGTGGGTCTATATCTCTTTAAGGTCTTTGCTATTGCTCACCTACAGATTATAATGATTAATGTTCCAATGGAATTTGACTGTTCTGGTTCCCCAGAGATAAAGTTGTTCAAATTAGATAAGGGTTTTTAAATGTCCTCCCGATGTGAGATTCAAGGGGTTGGTTGAATAAAAGATAGAATTTAGTGACTATAGTGAGGTCCACGTTATAATGGCAGTGGAGAAAGATAGGAGAACAACGTTGCCAATCCTCGGTCTTGTCAATGCCTTCAATAGATGGTAGCTGATACAGGTTCATTGATGTAATGTTAACGGTTCAATCTCGTTTAAGATAATCAATTATATTTTATTAAGCAAGAAATTATATTATTCAATGATTTCATATTGAATTTTCAGAACTAAGATGAAATATTTTGTTAATTAATTATTAATTCTACATTGTTAAAAGACGATCTGGCAACAGAGCAAAGCGAGAAAGAGATAGCGCTATCCGCTTTGTTGAATGATAGACAAGGATAGCAAGAAAATTGCAAATCAAACATTGCCATTATAACGTGGACCTCACTATAGCAACTCGTCACTATAGTGAGGTCCACTTTATAATGGCAATGGTGGATAAAGATAGGAGAATAGCGATGCCGATTCTCTGCATTGATTAATTATATTTCTACACAGTCAGAAACATAATTGGAATCGGTGTGGAACTAGAAAAGGATAGTACCACCGGCTTTGTCGAATGATAGACAAGGATAGCAAAACCAAAGTTTAAATACTGTAAAATAGTGTAATAGCAAAACCAAATACTGTCATTATAACGTGGACCTCACTATAGTTCTAGCTATTCTGAAAACATTATACAACTGATTCAAAACTCAGAATTTCCTTGACAATGAATTGAAATTAGTAATTGCTAGCTTGTATTCAATGAACCTATTATGAACCCAAGTAAACTTGACTAATGCCGTATCTACATGTTGGCCCAATGTACCTATACCAATGTGTGGATGGGTGGTCTTCATTTACCTTTGTAAAGGAATTGCAACTGGCTGGGTCAGCTTACTGGACCAGCGATTGGGCCAACTTGTGGCTGCGGCATAAAAACGCTTTTTTTTTATTCGTCACATTTGTTTGCATAAATACAATATTTATCAAGCCATGACATGTCAATAATGAGAATACAATAAAACAATTACAAACATTACAATCATAACACATAGAAACACGTCAAAAACTATGAAAAGTTTCATAATAGGATGAAAGTTACATAATAGGATGAAAGTTACTTGAGTCAAGAAACATTCAGGCATAAAAAACGAGATCTATGGTTGAAATAGTTCTTCAACCTTGTATGGGCAGCTATTGACAAGATAATACTTCAATCTATTAAAAAAACATCCATTAGTAGTGTCATCCTTCAAGTAAGATGGAAGCAAATTGAACATTTTCATACCCCTATACCAAGAGCCTCTTCCTACCAGGTCTAATCTAATTCTCGGTAGCTGGAAATCATTTACATTACTTATTGTTGAATACGTATGCGTGTGTCTGGGTTCCTCAATATTAATTCTATTTTTCCTGATATAAGTCACCAGCTCCTGTATATAAATTGCTGGTACTGTCAGAAGATTATTTCTTACGAAATGCGGTTTGCAACTCTCTCTAAATCCCAATCCATATATTATTCTAACAGCCTCTTTTTGCCTCAAAAAGATTTGATCCAATAGAGTCTGGTAACTTCCCCATAGCATTATGCTGTACCCAACCACAGAAATAAAATATGCATGGTATACACTCAGGGCTGCTGGAATGTCTGATGACCCTCGAATCACTCTCAATGCAAAAATGCTTTATTCAGCTTCTTCTCCAATAGGTCAACCTCTGAAGCCCATCTCAAAGAGCTCTGGATCCT
>NW_024095075.1:0-9146 GCF_014356525.2 Nilaparvata lugens
ATCCCAAATGACCAAACACTTTTAAGAATTTTCCCAATCGACAGAAAACGTTGTTTGTCGCATTGAGCCGAAAGTGTGAGAGTCCCATCTGACCGAAAGTGATAGGATTCCCAAACGACCGAGAATTCCTCTAGTTTGTCGCAAATGACCGAAAGCGTTCGGCCAAATGGGAAATAAATTTTTTGGCTGGATGGGAATTCTATCACCTCGGTCGTTTGGAATCCCACGTGTCAAAACCACTGGTTTTTTTAAACAATTAAAACAAAAACGGTTTTTTCAGGCGTTTCAGACAAGTAGGCAGAGCAAAAGCTCTGATTGATGCTTCAAAACCAAACATGTACATTCATGTTCCACCGTTAGTGGCCAGCCTTATATAGGTTTTAATTTCTATTTTATTTTGTTGGTGTTGAATAAAATTATTGATATATTGCAAAATAGTAATAATTGATTGATGTTGTGTTTGTGATAGGGGCCTGAGATGGGCGGATGCAGCCGACAGGGCGTCCAAGGCGGGGAACTCGCTGTCTCTGCCCAGGGAGGCCTCCCACAGGGATGCCAGGATCAGGAAGGAGCCTCTGGGACAGCCAACAGTGCCCCCACTTCAGACCAACAACCTCCTAGTGAACGGTATGACAAACGCTAATTATTGCTATAGTGAGGTCCACGTTATAATGGCAGTATTGATTAACATTGGTTTGCCATCCTTGTCTATCAACTAGGAACTGAATAGTTGATTTTAGATTTATTGATCGGGAACTTAAAACTCTTTTTGAAATTGGCCTCGCATATTTCTTTCTTGTCCCAATGCCTTGAATCATAATCCTTGAGTACAAGAATAAGAACAATTTTTAATAATAAATAAATGGATAATTGAATCATTTATTATTAATTCATTATCTAAAAATTGAAACCTGAATTCACATATTATCTGAACTAGAATATGTTTTTAAAAATGCACAATTTTGTTACGAGCAAATTGAATAGATTGGAATTTCAATTTACCGCCATAAAGACTCCATAAATGGCCGCTCCATAAGTAACATGTGTGTCATGACCTGTATTTATAGACCTTGGTGATGCATTGCAAAATCGCCATTCTATGAGGTTCTAGTTCACCAATTTTTAATGGCTCCAACGATTTTGATCAAATTCATACCTAAAATAGTCATCGATAAGCTCTATCAACTGCCACAAGTCCCATATCTGTGAAAATTTCAGGAGCTCGCCCCATCAATGCAGATAGATTCCCAATTATCAGGCTTCAGATACAATGAAACAAAAAAAATCAAGTGGAGTAGATTGAGCATAAAAATCTCTACAATTAAAGTTCAGTAACATTTCACCTAAATTTAAAATAAGCTTAAATTCGATTCGAGAAAATGTGATTATTCAATTGCAATTATTGTTGATTCTATTAAATCATTCACTATGAAGAGATAGCAGACCTCATGTGTGTCTCCGCGTTATTGCCCTGTCACCAGCTGGCTCAAATCTTTGAATAGTAGACTGAGATACGCGGGAACACTAGCGTCAGGTGATCATTTTCATAACGGCAAGGAAAGTTGAGTGAGTGCGCCACACCAGATTTCAAATTAATCAGCTGTATCATTACAGATTGAACAACATGATGTGTTATTTTGTTATATTGATATGTTCAAGGAATATTGCTTGGCTTTGAATTGTAAAATATAATCATCCCACAGAATAATAATATTTAGATTTCAACTAAGAACTGAATTGTTGATTTTAAATTGGGAACTTCAACTCTTTTTGAGGTTAGCCTTTTGTCCCATGCCTTATGAATCAAACATTTACAAGAATAAGAACAATTTTATAATAAGAAAAGTATGATTGAACCATTTATTATTGAATTTCATTATTAAAAAATCGAAAACCTGATTTACATATTATCTGACACAGAATATTGTTTTTTAAAAGCATAATGCATGATTTGGTTATGAGCAGATTGGAATATTTCAAATGTACCGCCATAATGACCGCACATAATGGCCGCTCCATAAGGAACACGAGTGTCATGACCTGTATTTATAGACCTGCATGTAGCAGATGACGAGGCCATACTCTGGCTCAAAACTTGAAAATATATGTATGCATTGTTCAATTGTCTCTCTCTTTGGTAGAGAGTTAGTGGGGAGGATATTTTTAATATTCTTTCCGAAGAATGGACTTGATATGTCCAAAGCTCCGCCAATTATGAACATGCATTACAATATAATATCTATATTATTATATTACAAATTACTTTTTCATATCATATACTTCAATAATTATTTTCTTAGTCTATATTATGTAAAATCATCTATAATTTTGCTGTATTGTAAGCTATTTTATATAAGTGTATAAGCCAGTATATTGTCATCTACATAATAAGTACTCAATCAATCAATCAATCAATCTTTTATTTGTTTCTGCCACTGTCTATCCATACGATAATATAATGCTATTCTGAATAGCATGTTTCATGTATTGATAAATAAATACACCACTGTGTTTTTATCAATTTATTGATGTTGGTGTTGTTTTAGATGGGAGCTGATCTGCCTGTCGACAGAGAGCGGTGCACTGGGCATCCACGTGGTGCCCGATGTGGTGGGGGGTGGTGGTGGCCTGGTGGTGCAGGCGGTGGAAGAGGGGGGCAGGTGGACAGAGATGGCCGCCTCAAGCGGGGAGACCGCATCACACAGATCAACGGGCGCACTCTTATCGATCAGCCTTTCCATGTGTCAGTATTGAAATAATATAATAAAATAATTTATAGGACCAAAAGCACTTGAATTGTACAAATATTGCAAAAAAAAACAAAACGTTACTGTAGTAAACACCTTTGCATGCACAGTACATTGTATATCAAAGTCTAATTGAATTGAAATTATTATTTCCTACAGTTACGTTGAAAAGTGGCCATTGCTGCACTGATTACAGAACGCAAAGAATCACTTTTCCGCTCTAGTGCGGGAAAATTTTTTCCGCACTCCAGATTTGCAACATGACAACGCAAAATAGTTAGTAGGTTATATGGAGCACCAGTGCAGCAAAATCAAAATGAAGTTGGTAACTGTGACTGTGGTGCACGTTATAAGAATATTGAGGCGGTGGATGTGAGGGGGGGACAGCGACAGCTACCTCATTCAGCACACAGCCGCCGTCCCCCCCCCCCCCCGCCATTCAAACACACACTACATTCTATTTTATTATTAATAATAAAATTACAAGATATACATTTGATGCATTTCAGGCAATTTATCCATAATTACCCACTTTTCATATTCAATGGTAACTGTAGGAAAACTTAATGTGAAATACGTGCGCAAAGTTCCTCTGCTGCACTCAAGAACCATTCCCCCCTCGCCTACGGCTCGGGCGTAACGTTTCTTTCGGTGCAGCAAACTGTCAGTTTGCGCACTATTGCACAAATAACTATTATTCTTCTTAAAGTGAAAACTATACTACACAAAACTTGAAGAAGGTTCCTCACATGGCAAAGCCTGTGTGCGAGGAACGAGTTCTCTACAATTAATATATACTCAAATATACACTATAGATGTGACAAAGATAACACAATTGAAGAAGAAAACAATGATGCGCCCAAGGTAATCCTGAGTGGGGCCCTTCTTCATACCCTTATTAATAACACTACAAATCATTTATAGAATGATGATGAAAGGATATAACACTATAATGTAATAAAAATCTCTGTGACCTGGCTGAGGTCGGTGTCAGAGTTTTCAGGTGGCAACTGATCAATTTCAGGGCCTCTCACATCACTACATTTGGTAGAAGTTTAGTGGGGAGGATATTTTTTATATTCTTTCCGAGAATGGACATAGATATGTCCAAAGCTCCGCCAATTTATGTAGATGCATACAATATGATTATTATCTATAGTTATTATATTACAAATTGCTTTTTCATATCATATACAGTTCAATAATTATTTTCTTAGTCTATATTATCTAAATTCATCTATAATTTTGATGTATTGTAAGCTGGTGTATATAAGTGTATAAGCCAGTATATATAATTTAATCTACATAAATAAAGTACTCAATCAATCAATCATCAATCACCTTACGACTGCTTTTTAGGCAGCCGTGACCGACATCCATCTTAAACACGGAAATGGCCCGAGAAAAATATCATGCCCGGGCTGGGATTCGAACCCGGGCCTTTGGATTATGAAGCCAGCTTCTAATCCATTAGACTAGTATTACTGTTGTTGGTGAGATGTAGTGATATTCATGAATGTGGCTAGGCGCAAATCAGTTAGTCAAGTCAAGACAAAACATGATCAGACACGTTTAGTCACACTACTTCACATAGTTGCTTATGAAGACATAATCTAATTGCAATGACTAATCAGTGTGAGTTGCGTCATAAGCAACTATGTGAAGTATTGTGACTAAACGTGTCTGATCATGTCTTGTCTTGACTTGACTAACTGGTGTGCGCCTAGCCTAAAAGAACACTGGAATGTTGTCTAGAAATATCACTAATTTATAAAAATTACATAAATATTCCAATGTAAAGATGTCACTGAAGAACCATATTGGATGCGTGTATGTGTAAGTGCACGTCAGATCATGCATTAGCCGATAAACAAAATCTGAAAAGAGCGTTGTGAATAAACACATGCTTCAGGAGTATTTACTTGATTTCTCAACTTCTTTAGGAGAAACTGATAGAGGCCCGGTTGCAAAAAAGCCGGTTAAATTTTAACCGTGATTAATTCCACGAGAACCAATCAGAGAAGGTTTTTTTGACACGATTAAAATTTAGCCGTGATTAATCCCACGAGAACCAATCAGAGAAGGTTTTTTGAAAATACAGCTTCTCTGATTGTTTCTCATGGAATAATCACGATTAAAATTTAGCCGGCTTTTGTGCAAACGGCACGAAATCGATTAAATATTAATTAAACTTCTTATTCCAGGGTCCAGGACATTTTCCGCGAATCTCTGCGTTCTTCCGAACTACGTCTGCGTGTTGTCAAACCTGGAGGAGGAGAGAGAGAGCGGATAGAAGGAGGAGCAAGAGACCGATTAGAAGGTGGAGGTGGAAGAGAGAGAATTGACGGTAGAGGAGGAGAAAGAATGGAAGTAGGAGGTGGAGGAAGAGAGAGAATTGATGGAAGAGAGGGGAAAGAATGGAAGGAACAGGAGGAGGAAGAGAGAGAATAGACGGTAGAGGAGGAGGAGAAGCAGGAGGAAAGAAACAACCCCCGCCACCCGTCTACCCTAAGCCACCGCCTCCTAATGGTCGAATGGGAGGAGGAAGTGGTAGAGAAGGAGGAAACAAGGAGAACCAGATTGGAGAGAATGGGACGGTGAAAGAGAAGCTGAGTGTAAAAGGAATGAAGGAGAATAATGGAATACAACAGGTAAGAAATTTATTGTAACTTTTGTATCAAAATTTGTTGTTATCTAGATTTGTTAATGTGGTATTAGGCCGGCTACTGACGGCAAGAGAAGTGTGTCGACCATGTGTGAACGGGCATACTGTATCATATTGTGTAGGTACTGTATCATTTTGTATTGATACTGTATCATTTGTGTTGATATGCCATGGTAAAGGACCGTTATGTTGCAAATGTGAGTGTTAACTGAAGCCGATAGTCCTAGTAGTTGTTTTTGGTGAAGCTATGTGACGCTGGTAGTCTCTCATACTGTGCCCTTCTTACACTCTTACACTCCCAACAACACTATAATAGACAGTGTATAGGGTGTCTATGTTGCAAATGTGAGTGTTACTGAAGCCGATAGTCTAGCAGTTGTTTTTGGTGAAGCTATGTGACGCTGGTAGTCTCTCATACTGTGCCCTTCTTACACTCTTACACTCAAAAAACACACTAATAATAGACAGTGTATAGGGTGTCTATGTGCAAATGTGAGTGTTAACTGAAGCCGATAGTCCTAGTAGTTGTTTTTGGTGAAGGTATGTGACGCTGGTAGTCTCTCATACTGTGCCCTTCTTACACTCTTACACTCCCAACACACTAATAATAGACAGTGTATAGGGTGTCTATGTTGCAAATGTGAGTGTTAACTGAAGCCGATAGTCCTAGCAGTTGTTTTTGGTGAAGCTATGTGACGCTGGTAGTCTCTCATACTGTGCCCTTCTTACACTCTTACACTCCCAACAACACACTAATAATAGACAGTGTATAGGGTGTCTATGTTGCAAATGTGAGTGTTAACTGAAGCCGATAGTCCTAGCAGTTGTTTTTGGTGAAGCTATGTGACGCTGGTAGTCTCTCATACTGTGCCCTTCTTACACTCTTACACTCCCAACAACACACTAATAATAGACAGTGTATAGGGTGTCTATGTTGCAATGTGAGTGTTAACTGAAGCCGATAGTCCTAGCAGTTGTTTTTGGTGAAGCTATGTGACGCTGGTAGTCTCTCATACTGTGCCTTCTTACACTCCCACAACACACTAATAATAGACAGTGTATAGGGTGTCTATGTTGCAAATGTGAGTGTTAACTGAAGCCGATAGTCCTAGTAGTTGTTTTTGGTGAAGCTATGTGACGCTGGTAGTCTCTCATACTGTGCCCTTCTTACACTCTTACACTCTCAACAACACACTAATAATAGACAGTGTATAGGGTGTCTATGTGCAAATGTGAGTGTTTACTGAAGCCGATAGTCCTAGTAGTTGTTTTTGGTGAAGCTATGTGACGCTGGTAGTCCCTCATACTGTGCCCTTCTTACACTCTTACACTCCCAACAACACACTAATAATAGACAGTGTATAGGGTGTCTATGTTGCAATGTGAGTGTTAACTGAAGCCGATAGTCCTAGTAGTTGTTTTTGGTGAAGCTATGTGACGCTGGTAGTCTCTCATACTGTGCCCTTCTTACACTCTTACACTCCCAACAACACACTAATAATAGACAGTGTATAGGGTCTCTATGTTGCAAATGTGAGTGTCAACTGAAGCCGATAGTCCTAGTAGTTGTTTTTGATGAAGCTATGTGACGCTGGTAGTCTCTCATACTGTGCCCTCTTACACTCTTACACTCTCAACAACACACTAATAATAGACAGTGTATAGGGTGTCTATGTTGCAAATGTGAGTGTTTACTGAAGCCGATAGTCCTAGTATTGTTTTTGGTGAAGCTATGTGACGCTGGTAGTCCCTCATACTGTGCCCTTCTTACACTCTTACACTCCCAACAACACACTAATAATAGACAGTGTATAGGGTGTCTATGTTGCAATGTGAGTGTTTACTGAAGCCGATAGTCCTAGTAGTTGTTTTTGGTGAAGCTATGTGACGCTGGTAGTCCCTCATACTGTGCCCTTCTTACACTCTTACACTCCCAACAACACACTAATAATAGACAGTGTATAGGGTGTCTATGTTGCAAATGTGAGTGTTACTGAAGCCGATAGTCCTAGTAGTTGTTTTTGGTGAAGCTATGTGACGCTGGTAGTCTCTCATACTGTGCCCTTCATACACTCTTACACTCCCAACAACACACTAATAATAGACAGTGTATAGGTGTCTATGTTGCAAATGTGAGTGTTAACTGAAGCCGATAGTCCTAGTAGTTGTTTTTGGTGAAGCTATGTGACGCTGGTAGTCTCTCATACTGTGCCCTTCTTACACTCTTACACTCCCAACAACACACTATAATAGACAGTGTATAGGGTGTCTATGTTGCAAATGTGAGTGTTAACTGAAGCCGATAGTCCTAGTAGTTGTTTTTGGTGAAGCTATGTGACGCTGGTAGTCTCTCATACTGTGCCCTTCATACACTCTTACACTCCCAACAACACACTAATAATAGACAGTGTATAGGGTGTCTATGTTGCAAATGTGAGTGTTAACTGAAGCCGATAGTCCTAGTAGTTGTTTTTGGTGAAGCTATGTGACGCTGGTAGTCTCTCATACTGTGCCCTTCTTACACTCTTACACTCCCAACAACACACTAATAATAGACAGTGTATAGGGGTCTATGTTGCAAATGTGAGTGTCAACTGAAGCCGATAGTCCTAGTAGTTGTTTTTGATGAAGCTATGTGACGCTGGTAGTCTCTCATACTGTGCCCTTCTTACACTCTTACACTCTCAACAACACACTAATAATAGACAGTGTATAGGGTGTCTATGTTGCAAATGTGAGTGTTTACTGAAGCCGATAGTCCTAGTAGTTGTTTTTGGTGAAGCTATGTGACGCTGGTAGTCCCTCATACTGTGCCCTTCTTACACTCTTACACTCCCAACAACACACTAATAATAGACAGTGTATAGGGTCTCTATGTTGCAATGTGAGTGTTTACTGAAGCCGATAGTCCTAGTAGTTGTTTTTGGTGAAGCTATGTGACGCTGGTAGTCTCTCATACTGTGCCCTTCTTACACTCTTACACTCTCAACAACACACTAATAATAGACAGTGTATAGGGTGTCTATGTTGCAAATGTGAGTGTTTACTGAAGCCGATAGTCCAAGTAGTTGTTTTTGGTGAAGCTATGTGACGCTGGTAGTCTCTCATACTGTGCCCTTCTTACACTCTTACACTCCCAACAACACACTAATAATAGACAGTGTATAGGTGTCTATGTTGCAAATGTGAGTGTCAACTGAAGCCGATAGTCCTAGTATTGTTTTTGGTGAAGCTATGTGACGCTGGTAGTCTCTCATACTGTGCCCTTCTTACACTCTTACACTCCCAACAACACACTAATAATAGACAGTGTATAGGGTGTCTATGTTGCAAATGTGAGTGTTTACTGAAGCCGATAGTCCTAGTAGTTGTTTTTGGTGAAGCTATGTGACGCTGGTAGTCTCTCATACTGTGCCCTTCTTACACTCTTACACTCCCAACAACACACTAATATAGACAGTGTATAGGGGTCTATGTTGCAAATGTGAGTGTTACTGAAGCCGATAGTCCAAGTAGTTGTTTTTGGTGAAGCTATGTGACGCTGGTAGTCTCTCATACTGTGCCCTTCTTACACTCTTACACTCCCACAACACACTAATAATAGACAGTGTATAGGGTCTCTATGTTGCAATGTGAGTGTCAACTGAAGCCGATAGTCCAAGTAGTTGTTTTTGGTGAAGCTATGTGACGCTGGTAGTCTCTCATACTGTGCCCTTCTTACACTCTTACACTCC
>NW_024095076.1:0-12569 GCF_014356525.2 Nilaparvata lugens
GATCATTTCAAGCCTCTCCGAGCTATTTCACGCCGGTTGGAGCTCTACAAAAATAATTTCAATTTAGCTTCCACAAAGAGCACACCAGTGATTTGTGTGAAGGCTGTGTGAGAAAATCCACAGTGTTTTGAGCTTTGACAGTTGGGGCTGACAGAGATGGAGGGAGAGAGTGAGTGAGTGAGAGTGAGAGAGGAAATGCACTGTTGAAGTCTCTCCTAAACCCCACTGTACTTCTCCGAGTGGGGAAACCCTCCAACATTGACGGACTGACGAAACATTTGTTGGGGTTTGTTTGAGTCTACACACCTCCTCCTCATCCTCCTCCTCCTTCTCTTCATCCTCCTCCTTCACAACCACCTCCTCATCCTCCTCCTCCTTCTCCTCATCCTCCTCCTTCAAACCACCTCCTCATCATCCCCCTCCACCATCCCGCCTCTTCTTTCAATAATCATCATCCGCGTTGCACACTAAGTAACCTCCTGATCACCCGACTTGCTTTTCTCGTTGTAGACCCCTCAAATATATCCAGTTCTATTTTTATTCCATCCCACATACATCACCCCCTCATTACCCTACTCTTCCTTGTTCCCTTCGTCTGTCTCACTCCACTTCCTCTGTCTATCGTTTACACTTTTCCCTTTTGGATCCAACACTACTTGCACTGTTCATCCTTGTCCTATTTTCCCTCCTTCCGTCACTCTTTCTCTTCGTTCTGTAGTGTGCCTCACCCTCTCTCTGACAAGTCCCTTTAATTGATAATTTTTCCTCCCCCATTCTTTTCCTACTCTGTCTTCCTCCATCTGTCGCTAACTTTGCAATATTTCCTCTATTTCCTTGTTGTAATCCATCTTTCTCCCTCTCCCTCACCACTATAAGTCCCTTTATTTGATAATTTTTTCCTCTCATCTTTCATCAATATTTTATTAATATCATGTCTCCCTCTTCCTCTCATTTCCCTACTTCTCTATTTCTATATTTCCTATTCTCTTCTTCTCGTTTCAATATTCATCTCCCGATTTTATCTAATTTCGTTTTTTTCTTCTAACTGTCCCTCTCTTGCCTGCTTCTTCAATTTTACAAACCCTGTCTCTTTTCCACATTCCTGTTCTCTCCTCTATTCCCGTCCTCTTCTCCGCAACTCTCTCACTCCCTCTCCCAGAATTTGTTTAATTCATTATATATTATTATTTAACGAAAATCCTAAATAAATGCTGCAAATCACCCGAAGACTTCTGCTACTGCAGACATTGACAACAGAGTTAACAGCTAGATGGAAATTCGATGAGAACTACTCTCCAAAAAAAGATGTAGTTTTTTGGATAGTAGTTCTCATCGAATTTCCATCTAGCTGTTAACCCTGTTGTCAATGTCTGCAGTAGCAGAAGTCTTCGGGGTTACAGCATTTATTTAGGATTTTCGTTAAATAATAATTATATATTAATTAGCATTTGAATAAATGCATTCTCTATTTAATTCCATCTGTAATTCATTATACATAGTTTTCCTTCATGTGATATCTCTTTCTTCCCATCTCCTTTCAATTTAAAGATTCCTCCATCCTACCTCTCCTTTATTTCCTTTCTCTCTTCCCTCTACAGCTCTTGCTAATTTCCCATTCCGTCATCTTTATTTTTTTTCGCACACCCTCTTCTCTTCCACTCAAATTTGCCTACTATCTCTGTATCTGAAGGACAAAAACTAATCTAATCTAGCAATGTATTAAATTTCATCAATTTTGGATTCCATCACGAACTGCGATCAACTCATATGATATTTTTTAAATTAACGACTAGAGCAGTCGGTCTATTTTATGAAAATTTTAGGTTTGAAAGTCACCCACTTGAACAGAGAGATCTTTCGGCTGGGTTTTCATCTTCAGGTCAATCTGAAGACGGCTACCCCCCAGTCGTTAATTTATAAGATTTATAAATTGATTCAGGTTGATAATACAAATTGAAGGTGATCCTAATATCACTCCACCAATTCTCTCTTGCCTTCATTTTAACAATTCCCTTTTCTCTCATTTATTTCATCATTCCTAGCTCCTCTAATCGAACCTCTTTAAATCCCTTTTCTTATCATCTATATCTATCACCTTCTCTTTCACTCTTCCTCGCTCGTCTATCCCTTTACTTACACACACTCACTCCCTCTCTCTCTTTCTATCGCACTTTCCCTCATACCTCCCTCCAGAGTGTGTATCTCTTCATCCACCATCTCTTACACTCTCTCTTTCTATCGCACTTTCCCTCACACCCCCTCCAGAGTGTGTATCTGTTCATCCACCTCTCTGACACTCTCTCTTTCTATCGCACTTTCTCTCACCCCTCACTCCAGTGTGTGTCTACTCTTTGCATAGCTACTGAACCAGTGTTTTGTATTCAATGCGGCCTCACTTAGTTCATTTTGAAGTGGAAATTGGACTTTTTGAAGTGAAATGAATCTTAACCTTATCTTTTTGAAACTTTATTTGTAAAAATTTGGGAGAAGAGGGTTTGGGCTATGCCTGTTGTCTTCTCCCAATCATATTATATTCATTATATTATGATCTGTAATTCCATGGAATAAATGAATGAATGAATGAAGATATTATTATAATCAATTTTGGGTTTTATTATATTATTACATCAATCTTGATGATAATTGAATTATCGAGTGCGTCATTATTATAACCTATTTTCCACTTTTGAGTAGTTGAGTTTATCAGAGAATGGTGTAATAACCGAAACGGTCTTTCTAATTTATCAATAAATCAGTGGTTTTTCGACAATTTCTTAGTCTTTTTCATTCAATAACCTATTTGATGAGTTTCACAGTTGTTGATACTTGATAGCACATACTCTATAGAAATCAAATGACAGTAGGCTCAAGTGTTGAATTATCTTCCAATGTACTTCCTGTATAATTAGTAGAAAAAATTGTGGATAAATTCTCTTAATATAGTTGATTGACTCTGTTTTGATTGAGTTATTATTGTTAGATGTTATGGCCTAGTTCTGAATTACTTTGAATCATAATTTATAGTGATGAAAATCTAAATGAAATGTTGAATTTCTTTGCAGGTAAGCATTGATTTGAGCTATACATCCTCTACCAATTAGCAGCTACGTAAGTGGAATTTTATTTAATTGCAATATCTTTTCAAGTAGTATATAAAAAATATTATCCTATCACATCTGTAAGTAGTATTTATTATTAAAACTGAATACTTCAAAACCATTCAGTTGTAATGAATCATTTACATAATATTGCCGGAAATAGAGAATCATTATGATTCTTATTATGCAGGACTATGAAATAAGAATACATATTATAAAATCATTCTACTATTTATAAATTTAGTGTTTTAATACTGTTGATTTTGAAACCTTTGCAGAAAAAGTCAGTTTCTTAGAAAATTTTAGCTTGAAGTTTTTAACGTGGAGTCTATCAAATCCATTATATCTGAAAATTCTTATTACAATTTTTATTCTTACATTTCATTAATGACTATGGAGCAATTACCAAATTATAAACTCAAGAGTTTTGGTAACTTGTCCTAGACATTCAAGAAATCTATGTCTCATTTCCATGAGATCTTTTATGATATAACTAGTAGGCAACCGTGCTTCGCAATGGTCTATTTTAAAACTGCAAAATGAGAACTTGACGTAATAAAAAATTTGAAATTTGAAAATAGGCCTATAACCATCCTCGGTATAATAAAGAATCGTTATGCAAAATTTCAAAATGATAGTTCGAAAATGATAGTCTGTAACAGCATTATAATCTCCTCATAAAAAACACATTTTTGGCTGCAACAATGTAGCCTATGGAACTTCATGTACTGTAGCATAGATGAATTTGAACATTAATTCTAAAAATCTAGAAGGAAAATGAAATTTGGGCTTCCAGGGGCACGAGATTGATATTTTTAGAATCCATGTTAAAATTTGGAGATCTAAATCATTCCATTTTTCGGTATGCAATCCACAAGTTGACATGTTTTGATGCGAAGAAACGCACACACGAACAAGCACAACCCTACTCTCTCTTCATATAGATTATAATATTTTATTCACGTTGCTCTATAAATCACCAACTTTATTGATTCCCCAATATTTTTGGTAAAAGAACTATAGCCTAGAGTTTCTCTCTCAATTATATCCATGATCTATGAATTATTTCATGATATTGATAAAATGAAGACTGCTCTAATGAACAGTTGTCGTAAATAATGAATCAATCTTACAAGTTGTAAGAATAACTTAGTAGCGGTTATATTTAGTATAATCGTTGAGATTTGAGATAGTAGTCTACTACCATTACTACTGCTTCTTCTGCTGCAAAGAATATCCAAGAATAGATTGACTGGTGAACTACTCGTAGTATTTCATTGGTTAGTTTGTGATTTGTTGAAGCTTTTATTAGTTTAAACTCCCATTGAAGGTCGTCATGACAATGACAACGCTGATCTCCCATTGGTTTGCTTATGATTGGTTGAGTTTCCATACTCAACTCTTATTGGCTGTCTCCATGGCGACGAAATTGCTACTATCTCATTGGTCAAGCTTCACAGGCTTCATCAGCTTCACCTTATTTCCCACTTAGGCCGGTTGCACAAAGCGGGTTAAATTTCAAATCGTGATTGATTTCACGAGAACCAATCAGAGACGGTTATTTGAAAAATAAGCTTCTCTGATTGGTTCTCATGAATTTAATCACGATTAAAACTTAACCGCCTTTGTGCAACCGGCACTTAATGTACTCTCACCAGATTTTTCATTTCTATTTCAAGCTCCTCTAATCGAACCTCTTTCAATCCCTTTTCTTATCATCTATATCTATCACCTTCTCTTTCACTCTTCCTCGCTCGTCTATCCCTTTACTTACACCCACTCACTACCTCTCTCTCTTTCTATCGCACTTTCCCTCATACCTCCCTCCAGAGTGTGTATCTCTTCATCCACCATCTCTACACTCTCTCTTTCTATCGCACTTTCCCTCACACCTCCCTCCAGAGTGTGTATCTGTTCATCCACCTCTCTGACACTCTCTCTTTCTATCGCACTTCTCTCACCCCTCACTCCAGTGTGTGTCTACTCTTTGCATAGCTACTGAACCAGTGTTTTGTATTCAATGCGGCCTCACCCCCTCAAATGACTCGCGAATCAATACTGTGCCTCGGTCAGCTTTTCTTTTTTATTTCAGTTTATCTCTCCCTTCCACCCTTACTCTCACTCTATCTCTCTCCAACTCTCTCTTCTCTTCTCTCTCTGAAATGCTGTTGGGGCGTGCTCACTGCTGTGTGTGTGTGTGTGTATGTGTGCCACTCATCACTAGCCCTGATAGACCAACCTTCCATTGCTACTTCTCAAACAATTTTGTCGTGTTCAGAAGAAAACTTGAATCAAGTTTGCTGCGTTGATAGCTGATAGCAAAGACCTTAAAGAGATATAGACCCACAATGCCTATGCCTTCCCAATGATAGCTCTTACTTGAAATTGAAGGCCGCCATTGGGTATTTTCGCACGAGATATTATATATATAATATTTGTAATACTATAGATCACAAAAGGCATTGGTGGCATTGGTATGTAATAATCTAATGGGTTGCCCCCTCAATGGCGGATTTCAATCCAAGTACGACACTAGCGCTGCATGGGAGTCTAGGCATCTTAAGGTCTTTGGTTGATAGATATATGAACTAATCGATGTTGATACTTATAATCATTGTTTATTATATTGATAGATATGAACTGATTGATATTGATACTAATAATCATTGATGATTAATTTATGATCAGCTGTGCTAATAGTGAAGTTGTGTTTCTTTTCTGGTTCAAAATTTTGCAAATTACTCAAAAATTTTCAATCGAGATTCCAGTGAAATATTTTGTTTTAATCAGTTTTTGAATATCAAAATTCAAAATTTTTAGTTAGTCATTAGTTTTGAAGTGGAAATTGGACTTTTTGAAGTGAAAATGAATCTTAACCTTATCTTTTTTGAAACTTTATTTGTAAAAATTGGGAGAAGAGGGTTTGGGCTATGCCTGTTGTCTTCTCCCAATCATATTATATTCATTATATTATGATCTGTAATTCCAATGGAATAAATGAATGAATGAATGAAGATTAATTATATCAATTTTGGGTTTTTATATATTATTACATCAATCTTGATGATAATTGAATTATCGAGTGCGCAAGTTTATAAACTATTTCCACTTTTTGAGTAGTTGAGTTATCAGAGAATGGTGTAATAACCGAAACGGTCTTTCTAATATCAATAAATCAGTGGTTTTCGACAATTTCTTAGTCTTTTTCATTCAATAACCTATTTGATGAGTTTCACAGTTGTTGATACTTGATAGCACATACTCTCTAGAAATCAAAGACAGTAGGCTCAAGTGTTGAATTATCTTCCAATGTACTTCCTGTATAATTAGTAGGAAAAATTGTGGATAAATCTCTTATTAAGTTGATGGACTCATGTTTTGATTGAGTTATTATTGTTAGATGTTATGGCCTAGTTCTGAATTACTTTGAATCATAATTTATAGTGATGAAAATCTAAATTGAATTGTTGAATTTCTTTTGCAGGTAAGCATTGAATTTGAGCTATACATCCTCTACAATTAGCAGCTACGTAAGTGGGAATTTTTATTTACTTGCATCCTTTTCAAGTAGTATATAAAAATATTATCCTATCACATCTGTAAGTAGTATTTATTATTAAAACTGAATACTTCAAAACCATTCAGTTGTAATGAATCATTTACATAATATTGCCGGAAATAGAGGATCATTATGATTCTTATTATGCAGGACTATGATAATAAGAATACATATTATAAAATCATTCTACTATTTATAAATTTAGTGTTTTAATACTGTTGATTTTGAAACTTTGCAGAAAAAAGTCAGTTTCTTAGAAAATTTTAGCTTGAAGTTTTAAACGTGGAGTCCTATCAAATCCATTATATTCTGAAAATTCTTAATACAAATTTTATTCTTACATTTCATTAATGACTATGAGCAATTACCAAATTATAACTCAAGAGTTTTGGTAACTGTGCCTAGACATTCAAGAAATCTATGTCTCATTCCATGAGATCTTTTATGATATAACTAGTAGGCAACCGTGCTTCGCAATGGTCTATTTTAAAACTGCAAAAGAGACTTGACGTAATAAAAATTTGAAATTTGAAAATAGGCCTAGACCATCCTCGGTAATAAAGAATCGTTATGCAAAATTTCAAAATGATAGTTCGAAAATGATAGTCGTGTAACAGCATTATAAATCTCCTCATAAAAAACACATTTTTGGCTGCAACAATGTAGCCTATGGAACTTCATGTACTGTAGCATAGATGAATTTGAACATTAATTCTGAAAAATCTAGAAGGAAAATTGAAATTTGGGCTTCAGGGCACGAGATTGATATTTTTAGAATCCATGTTAAAAATTTGGAGATCTAAATCATTCCATTTTCCGGTATGCAATCCACAAGTTGACATGTTTTGATGCGAAGAAACGACACACGAAAAGCACAACCCTACTCTCTCTATCATATAGATTATAATATTTTATTCACGTGCTCTATAAATCACCAACTTTATTGATTCCCCATATTTTAGGTAAAAGAACTATAGCCTAGAGTTTCTCTCTCAATTATATCCATGATCTATGAATTATTCATGATATTGATAAAATGAAGACTGCTCTAATGAACAGTTGTCGTAATAATGAATCAATCTTACAAGTTGTAAGAATAACTTAGTAGCGGTTATATTAGTATAATCGTTGAGATTTGAGATAGTAGTCCACTACCATTACTACTGCTTCTTCTGCTGCAAAGAATATCCAAGAATAGATTGACTGGTGAACTACTCGTAGTATTTCATTGGTTAGTTTGTGATTGTTGAAGCTTTTGTTAGTTTAAACTACCATTGAAGGTCGTCATTGACAATGACACGCTGATCTACCATTGGTTTGCTTATGATTGGTTGAGTTTCCATACTCAACTCTTATTGGCTGTCTCCATGGCGACGAAATTGCTACTATCTCATTGGTCAGGTGACATCTTCCACGATATCAATTATCACGAATCTATGAGGCTTATTATACTGAGCCAAAATTAACGATTTTCGGATAAATACCACAGATTTTATTGTGTGATGTGATTTCTCTAAAAAACACAGCCACATTACTTGTGAATCTGAACAGTAATCCTTCAATATTCTACAGATGGGAACAAATTGGAAGTTGCAATTGTCAAATGCTAATAATAAATAATCATTATTAAACGAATTCTCAATTAAATGCTGTAAATCACCCCGAAGACTCTGCTACTGCAAATATTGACAACAGGGTGAACAGCTAGATGGAAATTCGATGAGCGCTACTATACAAAAATTATTGTCAGCCGGGAATCGAACCCCGTACCTCCTAATTGCCGGTCAGGAATGCTTACCTTACACCAAAATGACAATGTCTGGATAGTAGCGCTATCATTTGAGCACTGCTATCCAGAGATTGTCAGTTCCTGATCAGCAATTGAGAGTACTGGGTTCGATTCCCGGGCTGACAAATAATTTTTGTATAGTAGCGCTCATCGATTCCTATCTAGCTGTTTTACCCTACCCTGTTGTCAGTATTTGCAGTAGCAGAAGTCTTCGGGGTGATTTACAGCATTTATTTGAGAATTTCGTATTATATAACAATAATAATTTTTTAATTTTTATTCAGGCTGTTAAGAAATCATACAAATCACAACCTCTATTTCTGTCGTCCAATTTCTCAAATCAGTCCCATTTTTTCATATTATTTGACTAATACATGATTATAATGATTATATAATTGATTAATTAAATATGATTAAATAAAATATTTCATGATTATATAGAATAGGCTTATCCTAGTTCATTCTCATAACTATTCAATATCACATATCCATTACCTTGAAACTGCTCTTTCACCCAATTATTTACATCTATTATAACATACCACGATGATACGATAATATAGTTATAATATAAGTGTATAATTAATAACAATATATAAGACATTAGAGATGATACTCATATAATACATCTAGCAATGTTAGTATCTAAAGGTGCGTACAGATATACGCGCCGCGAAATGAGCAATTCACTTTTAATCAGCTGATTATATCTGTATTTTTACAGAACGGTAAGATACAGATATAAAAAGCTTGGCATCAGCTGATTAAAAGTGAATTGCTCATATTCGCGGCGCTTAAATCTGTACGCACCTTAATGCATACGTTATTATTTATTTATCTATTTATTTATTTATTTATTCATATGCAAATAGAATTCAGGTAAAAACAACAGGCATTTGCCCAAAACTGTTTCAAACCTTATTCACTGATAATTATTTTACAGAGTGATGATCAATATTTAACTGATCTTTTTAGTGAGAAGAAGTAGGATAACTTGGCAGAGGCCAGATTTAGAATAATAATTGAGATGCTGCTTCTTGAATAGATTGGCTGTTTTAGAATAGATAAATAGAATAGCTGCTGCTGCTTGCCTATACAACTACTGCGTAGAATAGACAAAGTAGACATTTCGGTTGTGACTTTGTTGAGCGAGACAATAATAGCGCAGCAACATTTCAATGACAAAAAGAGAGAATCTAGCTGCCTTTTAATGTCGGCGTGTGGTGGCGGAAATTACATAAAATTACACAAGGACGGCCAAACAATAGATGTCGACGCATCTATAGTTATAGTATGGCATTTATAGTAAGAAGTCCTATAGTTATTGTTGACGTATCTATAGTAATAGTATAGCATCTATAGTAACTTGTCATAATAGTTAGTTGACGTATCTATAGTAATAGCATATCATCTATAGTAACTGTTATATAGTTGTTGACACATCTATAGTTATAGTACAGCATTTACAGTAAGTAGTCATAAAGTTATAGTCACGCATCTATAGTAATAGTATAGCCTCTTTCCTCTTTAGTAAGTAGCCTATAGTTGACCGAGCGAAGTGAGGTCTAAGATTCAAGTCGACGGTTTGGCATTTCTCTGCTTAAATGTTTTTATGTTGCGCATTTACGGCGAAACGCGGTAATAGATTTTCATGAAATTGACAGGTATGTTCCTTTTTGAATTGCGCGTCGACGTATATACAAGGTTTTTGGAAATTTTGCATTTCAAGGATAATATAGAGGAAAAAGGAGCCTCCTTCATACGTCCATATTAGAGTGAAAATCACACTATAGAATTATCATCATAAATCGCTGTCTAGTGGACTATAATACTACCCGTTCAAAAACATCGAACATCTTGAAAAGTATCTTTCCATCAACGTTAGTAGACAGTAGTTGACTATTTATAATACTACCCGTTCAAAAACATCGAACATCTTGAAAATGTATCTTTCCATCAACGTTGTAGACAGTTAGTTGCAGCCAGACCTGATAACAGCGCTCACACTCACATTCCGGACGACACGTCACGGTACGATAGGACAGAAAGCTCTATATTTATTTAGGTTTTTTTCTAGACATTCTAAATTGATAAATTATTTATCAATTTTTGAGAAAACATAACAACAAGTCAATGTAACTTACTGAGCGCGAGGTCTACTGCTCACAGAACTACTAGTTATAGTCAACGCATCTATAGTAATAGTATAGCCTCTATAGTAAGTAGTCATATAGTTAGTTGAGTATCTATAGTAATAGTATGATACCTATAGTGAGTAATCCTATATAGGTGATGTCAGGCTCGCCACAGAAACGTTTAGCTTTCGACACAACTTTGTGCGGACGAGTCTCTGATAATTATGGCAACACTGTTCGATGTTTGAGAATTGAATCCTCGGATCCTTGATGGAAATTTGAATACGAGCAGATATCATAGAAGATACCTTATCACAAAGGTTAGGTACCTTATATTTTATACTCTTTGATACATACTTGTATGCTTTTATGGGTGGTTTCATTTTGTGTAGATAAATGGGATCAATTAAACAGTTGAATTGAGTATTACTCAATTCAATTTACTCATTAATTAATTCAAGTACTCATTACCGGTACTCTTTTATTCGATAGTATTTTTCATCACCATTAATTGAGAAGAAGACTAATAAACAGCTTGTTTTGAATACGAAAGGCATTTAATAAATAATGCCTTTTGGACTACCAGTCCAAAATACATCCAACTTCTGAAACCTAGAAGGCTACTGAATCAAGTACTTGATTGTTATGATTGGTTCCCACTATTTTTACTAAAACACGAAAACATAGTTGGATAATTAATTTTCATAATTAATCCAGACACTGAAATTTTGAATATTGACATTTTTCTATGTAGATTTTGTGTGATTACGCTTTTCTTGCCGTTATGAAAATTGATCTCTTGACGCTAGTGTTTCCCGCGTATCTCAAGTCTACTATTCAAAGATTTGAGCCAGCTGGTGACAGGGCAATAACGCTGGAGACAGACGAGTTCTGCTATCTCTTCATAGTGAATCATTTGATAGAATCAACAGTTGCCAACAGTTTGCAATTGGATAATCACGAATTTCGAGCTTATTTTAATTTTTGGTGAAAATGTTACTGAACATTAATTGTAGAGATTCTCATGCTCATCTATTCCACTCGAAATGTTTTGTTTAAATGTATCTGAAGCCTGATAATGGAGAATCTAAAATCAAACTTTGCATAGATGGGTGGTGCTCCTGAAATTTTTACAGATATGGACTTGTGGCAGTTGATAGAGCTTATCGATGACTATTTTAGGTATAACTTTAATCGAAATCGTTGGAGCGTTTTCGAGAAAATCGCGAAAAACCACCCTGTTTTTGAGAACATTTTCGCCATTTTAGCCGCCATCTTGAATCGCATTTGATTGAAATTGTTCGTGTCGGATCCTTATATTGTAAGGACCTACGTTTCCAAATTTCAACTCATACCGTTAATTGGGAGATGAGATATCGTGTACACAGATGCCCATACACACCACACACACACACACACACACACCACACACACACACACACACACACACACACACACACACCCACACACACACACAACACACACCCACACACACACACACATACAGACCAATACCCAAAACCACTTTTTTGGACTCAGGGACCTTGAACGTATAGAAATTTAGAAATTGGGTACCTCAATTTTTTCGGAAAACAATACTTTCCTTACCTATGGTAATAGGGCAAGAAAAGTAAACAAGGAAAGTAAAAATATAGTGATGAGCTTAATATGAAGAAGTTAGAAGCGACAGTAGTTCACGGATTAGTAGGCTATATAGAGGAAATACTCCGCTAGCTTGATAGTAGATAAACTGTTGCTGAGATCTGGTTGTAGTTATCTTCGAGCCCCCCGACCCCCCCCCTTGCCTCCCACGTGGTTTCGGTTGGTTGGTGTTGGGGCTCAGGTGCCTCCCCGCTAGGAATTCACTGTTCGGTGCGCGAAGTGGGTCAAAGTACGAGCATTCACGCGCATGTCCTTGCTCTGTCAGTGGTCTTTGATCATGTCGGAACCCCAGAAAAAATGGAATCGTAATATTAGTCAAGGTGTAA
>NW_024095077.1:0-8304 GCF_014356525.2 Nilaparvata lugens
GAAGTGAATTCATTTCTCTATACTGACGAATTAAAGTGAATCCATTTCTCTATACAGGCAAATTAAAGTGAATCCTTTTTGCTATACTGACAGATTAAAGTGAATCCATTTCTCTATACTGACAGATTGAAGTGAATTGAGAAATTCTCTCTCTCTCTCCCCCAGTATAGATGAGGGGGATGAATAAAGGAGGGAAAAATTAATTTCCCTTTTAGAGGGAAAAATTCCCTTGCTGACAATTAAAGTGAATCCTTCACTCCAATGCTATACTGACAGATTAAAGTGAATCCATTTTCTACTCCAATGCTTAATAATAATAATGGTTTGCTCTCCACCTGACTAGTGCAATTGAGAATTCAATTGAGAATTCATTGAAACTTGTACAATCAAAATTCTCACTCATTTTTGATCTTATTAGCTTGAGCGATTAGAGCCAAGTGTGTGTGCTTAATGAAAGTACATCGCGTGCTACACAAACTTTCCTTATCAACATGTTGATGGTATTAACTTAATGGATGAGAACGCGTGCTACGCGGGCTTTCCTTATCATGATGGTGATGTTTAATGCCAGACTGAAGAGAGAGAGAGAGAGCGGGATACACCCCCTCGCTTCTCACAAGCAGCAGTCAGCTTTACCCAGATGCCACATCTGCTCTCTCCTTCTTTTAGTCGCTCCATCTCCTACCGCCACCCTTCTTCTAAATTCCTTTTTTGCTATTCTCTATTACGAAAGGCGAGTGAAGGAAGAATACAGACAAGCACTAACTAAGTTCCATTTTGATCGAGCATTCCTATACTGTCAGATTAAAGTGAAACGCTTCTCTCTGCCCAGCAATCTTTGCGTTACGAAAGGCTAGAGAAGGAGAATTCAAACAACACCTACAAACCGCAGGCGCGTGCGCTCGCTCGTGAGCGTGTCCCTCGTCTAGACAAATGACACGTGCGCTCTGCTCTCTGCAAGGTTCCCCTCTAAGTCCGATAACTCCTGCACCGAAAACCATTACATTCAATCAAAGACACATGAAAAATGTCTAAATCGATTTATCATCTGTGACATGTGTTTACCCGTTAAGTTCATTATAGTTCACTCTCTCTCATAATGTGTCATCCTTTTACAAGATTTATGCAAAAACCGTTATATCATAGTCACATGAAAATGTCTAGACTGAAATTTGAAGCAGCAGGTGTTTAAATTCATTATAGTTCACTCTCTCTCATAATATGTCATCATTTTAAAGATTTATGCAAAAACAATATATCATAGTCACATGAAAAATGTCTAGACTGAAATTGAAGCAGCATGTGTTTAAATTCATTATAGTTCACTTCTCTCATAATATGTCATCCTTTTACAAGATTTATGCAAAAACCGTTATATCATAGTCACATGAAAAATGTCTAGACTGAAATTTGAAGCAGCATGTGTTTAAATTATTATACTCACTCTCTCTCATAATATGTCATCCTTTTACAAGTTATGCAAAAACCGATATTCATAGTCACATGAAAAATGTCTAGACTGAAATTTGAAGCAGCATGTGTTAAAGTTCAGTATAGTTCACTCTCTCTCACGCAAGGGTTCACAAGATTTTATGTTTTCGGCGCCAATACGACCCTTTGTACTGTGCTAGGTCCATTTTTCTGTAATAATTTGGACTATTGATTTTTGTTAGGTTTGTTCTTGGCCTCTATCCAGTTCATATGAAAGAAACCGGGCGTATGAGGATACGATGTCCAGGGCCAATCTGTGGATAAATAAATTTAGATAATCTATGAATGGAGCCGAACATTGCAGTCTCATGACAGTGCCCTCTTCCGAATTTTTAATTGCCTCAGCTATTTCATCACGAACGCTTTTCACGCGACTTCCATCTCGTTTTTCTTAATAAAATCTCCAATATCATTTTTAGTTGCGTACTTTCTGCAATTTGATTAATCAGAATAGCAATAGCATCTTTTGTAATAAATTGTTCATACCGTCCATAATATCAGCTTTTATTGCACTCGCCATTTCAGATAATTGTTTTTCAAACTCTTCCTTTGTTAATGAAGAACTAGTCAATTTCTGCAAAGTAGATTCTAAATATTGCTTATCAATTGGCGATGGTTGTGTTCATTTACTTTAGTAGAAATTTCTTTACTAAGCTGTTTTAATTTAGTATTGAGATAGTTTCTGTCCAGCACCTCCAAATTCTTAATTTTATCTGATATGGCTTTTAATTTCTCATCTAAATAAGCTTTATCAACTTCATTGTTGTTAATACTGAGCAACTGAGATGAAAAGCTGTCTGTTGAAGTTTTCACTTCTCCTAGAGCAGATTCTAAAGTTGGAGTTCTCTCTGCAATAGCTTATCGATATTGGCGCTAAAATTTTGTAATTAACTTAGACTATGTTCTCTTCAATTATGCTCACTCCAATATTCTTTGTATTTTCCAAAACGAGTTTGGTTATTTGCGAATCTAAATAAGATTTCACAGCTTCGCTGATTCCTTTTGATTTATCGATTCGATTATCTCCTGCATTATCGAGTCATATCACACGTAAGATTAGCAACAGCAGCCCCAGCACTAGGTGTATCAATTCGACCGAATCGATGCAGAGTCATCGTAACACTGAACAATTAGTTTTGCTTCTTTTAGCTCTTCAATTATATACGCGATCTCAATATCATGTCCAGTGTTGCCAGAAGCTTTTGAGGAATAGAGTAAATTTAATCTTTCCACTGATTCGTCAAAATTATCAAAGTATTGATAATCCATCATGAGAATTATTTTTGCAAATTTCAATAAACCCCATCCCTTCTTTTTACTAATTTTTTACTGGGAAATAACTTTTGAATCATTTGCGATTTAATTCCCTGATTTGTTTAACATACCCTCTTCGATCTAAATGTATGCCTGTAAGTGTTAAGATTTTTTATACTTATCCAGATCTCTCTGATTATAAAGATTCGAATTCGGTCTTGAACTGAATAATAACTCAAGTAGACCGTGTGTTGAACGAAGTCTTTCATTATTAATATTTATATAACCATTGTCGAATATTACTTGCTGATTCCCAATATAATACACGTCATCTTTAGAATTGTATGAGATTCCATAACTAATTGAATTATTCAATTTTTCTGCATGAAACGTTTTTAGATATTGACCCAACAGTTCATCCGTTTTACTAGAACCAAGTAAACTGTTTTCAAATTTAGTTGAGCTTAAAAGATTGCCTGTTGAACTCTCATAGCTTTTATCATAACTCGAGTGGTCATCACCAATTTCCATACTTTCCTCTTTTACTCCTTCCTTTTTTACACCATGATTGGAGTGAAAACTAGATTTGTTTTTTCCCAGTTCAATTATGGGCTCTATCAACGGCGAGAGCGTTTTCCTATTGTATTCTCCGATCGTTTTTCAAAATTGACTAAGCTTTTATGCTTGTCTCTGATTACTTTTCTCATTTCTTAATCTTTTCGATTAAACCAACATTCTTTCTATTCAGTTTTCTGCTGCTGCGTGTTTTAGACAACATGACTGCACAAAGAATTAATCTCTACTGAACTGTAAGAAACGTATCGAGCGAATCTCGGTACTTGCCGCTTTTAATTCCACACTCGCTCATAATAGTTACAAAATTATGAGGTTTATGATTCCAAACTTTATGACAAAGTTTAACGAAATCTTTATAAGAAATATCTCCTCCAACATGATCTCTGTGAATTAATTTCAGACTCAATAAATCTATCTTGAAGATTATAATCATATTTGCATTGTCCCTAGTGAAATGTTTCTGTGTAGCTCCATAACTCTGAATTAAATATGCAGTGTCAATATTATGATGTCGTCACATGGTAAAATATTCTCTTATTTGAGGTACATGATTAAGTTGCAAGTCATCGAAATTGCTAAAGAATATTGTGATATTTTGTTTGGGTGAGGTATAGATTCACAATTGCTGTTTATATGAAATTCAATATCCTTCATTTTTGAAAAGACTGTGTGCAAGTATATAGTTTTAAATCTCAAGCCATTCTTGAAAAAATTAAATTAAATAGCAAAATGGTCTTGCCACAGCCTGAAGAGCCTATTATAAGGATCCTTGCATTATGTGGTAACAACTTACCATTTTTACACATGTTGGCATTCTTCTCTCTTATAACATTGTCGAAATTTACTATCGGGATATTACTCATGTAGTCACGTGTACAGCATGTGATCTGATAAGGAACTGATAAGTTATCAGGGAGGAGGGTGTGCGCTAGACACACATGGGTGTGTATAGCTTGGCCAACAGGCGCTCGCTTGCTCTCCCACTGATAGAAGTTTCTCACTTCAACATATCGTTCCCTCTCTTTCCCGCACCCTCTTCACGAGAATGCATGATGTGTTCCCCTTATCTAAGCCTTACCAAATTACAAAACTTCAGATTGAAATGAAAAGCATTTTTGATAAAGAGCTATTATATTAACACCAAATCTTTGACATATTTACACTGAATGGAATGTATTTACAATGAGATATTACACTGAATGGAATGTATTTACAATGAGATATTACAATAGATTATTTTCATCTAATAGTTGATCTTTACTAATATAACTAGGCGTTGAAAATCCAATCCATTTCACTAACAATCCTTTTTTATCACTTTTTAATATTTTTTCAATCAAATACACTTGTCTCCCGATTCGTTAATTGTTTTTTTAATTTCTTCTGCATAAAACCTACCACTAATTACTTCTCCGTTTAGATCGCAAGCTATACGTTACAGGTTGAGAAGGAATATAGAATGAATCACAAAATACTCTGCGCTCCAGTTTATGTTATAAGATTTATCGAAAAGAACCCTTTCCTTTGAGATTCGTACAACATCTCCTAGCTTAAATTTGGTTTTGAATTTTTCAATTTATTCGTCCATTGAATGCAGAATTCAAAGACATTAAAACATGATTACGATCTTTTTTCCCACATCTTTAGGTTTCATTCTAATTGAAGTGTGCATGTGCATTATAATCACAAACCAAACTGTCTAGTTGCGACATCCAGTTTTTGGTTCCACGTTCAGTAAATATCTATAATTTTTGCTTTAATTGTTCTATTAACCTTTTAACTATGGAGGCTCTCTTATCGGTAAAAACATGATAATGTTTAATACTATATCTATCCAATAACGCTTCAACTTTGAATTAAAGAATTCTGTTCCTGATCTGTTTGGAACAGCTTAACTCCCTTATTTTTAGAAATAATTGGTTCGAGAGCGTTAATACAGATTGGCTTGTCTTGTTTTTAATGGTACACAATATGCAAATTGAAAAAAACAATTAATAACAGCTAGGATATTTATAACCCTTATTAAAACGCGATAAACTTGTCATCTCAATGAGATCGCTTGAAGCAAGTCTTTTCACTTTTCAACTCATATTTGCGAGTGGGATAGTTCACACGCGGCACGCTATGAAGCTCTAAAGCTAGCTTAGATCTAATAATATTCATGATATTTACAACTCGAAATCAGTGGTGTTGGATGATTGTCATGGAAAACTGAGCAATCAGTTCACAGTTGGCACTCTATAATGTCCAAATGGGAGAGTGTCAACACCATTCTCCGCAATGTATCTCTTATCGTCATAAGGACTCAAACAGATTTTTGCACATTCAACCTGATACATGGTGTGATTATAGGATCTTAACATATTAAATTTTTCAATGTGTTCACTACGTTCAAACAATGATGAGTTCTATAAATTAAAATTAAGTTTTCTACATTTCACTCCGGTCTGTACACCCTTTGCTATACATTTATTTACAGTTTCTTCATTCTCGTTACATACTAAAAAGGAGTAAAGTTTGGATCGAAGCCCACAAATTATGGACAGGTTTTGAGGCAGCTCATCCTTGAACTTTCCTACAACTTCATTCTCTCCATGGAAAAGCAAGGGTGGCAAGGTGGATAGTTAGAAGTATCGAAAAGGCTCAAATTTTCTTTAATCAACTGATACACATCTTCGACTTTTAGGTTTGAAGAAGAAAACTGTCGGTATCAGTCATACATAGTTCTATACGATCCCACGGTATAATTTTTTGTAATTTGCCATAGAAAAAATCGTACATATGGAATTTACTCAACTCCAGTATGGAAAAGCCGGAATAGATAGGCTTGTTCATTTAAGTTCCAACTTGCAAGAGGAAAACCGCGATCACGTTCGGACTAATTATTTGCCAGCGTTTACATAGTGGATTTGAAATGTACTTATCTAACCGTTTTTCATCCGTGATAATTTTAACATTGATTTGCTTACGACTAATTGTATTGTCTGGCCAAAGATCAGAGTACAACAGGCCTTAAAGAAGGATATTTCAATTTATTTTTCGCGTTCTGTCTATTCCGGATATTGAAGTCGATGTAGCTTTTCAGCCAGGGAGATTGGGAAAAGCTAATGACGCGATGCACTTTCAATAATTTCAAACGGAGCTGAAGGTAGAGCTTTAAATTGACATAGTGAACAATGTACTTTTCACGGTCGAAAAGTGTGTTCATGAGCTTTTTGATTCCAGTTTGACCGTTCTCATTTTTGGTAGTTCGACAGCAATTCGCGCGGCAGTGTTTGGTGGGGAGGTGCGAGTGGGAAGCTGGCGTGCTTATCATGTAACTCTTGAGGGTACTTGAGATCACATTCTATTATATATCCGGTTTCTGAATTGCTGTCCAAATTCGCGAAATCAAGCTTGGAAATTTCTTCCTCTGAGAGGAATTTGAAATTCCAACAGGTAAGCTTCGGCTCATAGCTTCCGAGTATAAACTGTTTGCATCGATATAAAGGAGATAATTACTCGGTTTTGAAGGATCGTATGTTTCGGGTAGATGTTTGTTATTCGCTTCACAATAACGTTTACCGATGAATGACACCCCACCCCTCATCACTGCCTCAAACATAAGATGCATGTCAGGATGAGTATCAATTCTAGTTCGACTTTAGTGTGTTTCAGCATGCAATTCCAGGTGAAGTGCGCAAGAGAAAGAAAATGGGTCACATCAAGGCCGTATGAGCTAAAAAGCGTTAGACCTCATGGATTCAAAAACTACCGCTAATAGCATTAAGTCCAAACATAAATAAAAATTGTGATATTCACCCAGATTTTTCAGCTTGAATGTTGAGAACACTCTTTGCGCATGCTCATATTCTTTGCGAGACAGAGGTGTATCAGTTAAATCATTATGAAAACATTCGATGGGAGGATGATGTTTCCACGAATTTTTTGGGACAGCTCATTGTACGAGTAAGGATATACTCCTTTTTTCAACAAGAGCTGTCTGTGTTCGCGAGGTGGATTATGAAACACGCAAATAATCGCTCGAACTTCTTTTCCATGTCTGTACTTTCTACCAAATTAGCCACCAATACTTCCAAGGATTCAGACATAAACTTGAAGGAATCTAAAAATTTAATTTTGCCTACTGAAAGTGTCAAAAATCTCTCTGACGTATTTGCGATGCAGGAAGTTTCTTTTTCACATTTACCGAGCGATTTCAGAATGAAATGTGAATCAAAACCGGAGAAATTATGAAAATAACACGAAATGTGACTCGGAGTACGAGCTGTTAATTACAAGAAACATGCCGCACACAAGTAATTACCGGTTTCATGCGCGTGGTGAGACATTTAATCTGCTGTCTAAAACAGTTCAGCACAAAGCCCGCAGTTTACCGAATTTTGAAATTCGCGCTCTTGACTTTCATAAAGCTTGCATCAGAATTTCTCGTTTCATATCCTCATACAAAATGTCGCCGAGATCTGTAATTTCCTGAAGAATTTCTCCATGATTTTTTCGTCTAAACTACTTGATCTATGGAGTACAGGTCCATAGGCGATTTCCCCGTTAACATCCATAAAACGAAACAATACCGCAGGGAATATGACGCGCCGTTTTCTTTGTGTAACTACGAGTAATTTCATCAGAATCGGATTCATCATTATTTGATATTAACAACATAAGTTTCTAAATCACGTAAATGGTGACTTTTCTTCAATGCGCGCCTAGTTCTTGAATTTAATTGTCTCTCCGCATTTAGGATATGAAACGCTCTAAGATCAAACTTGGAACAAAGTTCACATGTTTCAACAAATTTGCTTTGCCATCATAATTTTAGATTTGGTCGATGTAAATCTATGGAAACAAAAATTACAAACATGTACTTGACCATGGGTTTTGAAAGGTGGGAGAGAAGACGGATAGCCCGTTTTTTCCCGTTCGCGGTATTTACTAAACAGAAATGAGTTTTCCTGCATCGCCTTTTAGCATTAAAAGATTAAT
>NW_024095078.1:0-7994 GCF_014356525.2 Nilaparvata lugens
ACTTTTGTGCGTTTCTTTTGTCAGCCCTAAAAGGTTATTTTTCATCGGCAAATCCAATTTCGTCAATAGGAATGCGACTGCAAAAACAGTAGTCAGCTCTTTCCTATCCACTTCAGCCAGGCATCAGAATATCGTTAAACAATGTTGCAAAAGCATAGCTGATTCCTATTTGGATTGTTATTTCCAACTGTGAATGATAGTTAAACATTGAAACAAAGTTTAAAATAGCTATTTATGTATTAAGAGCGTAATGCGCGACTTTATCGCTCGCGCAAAACAGTTATCACGCGACGCAAAGCAGAGCATGATAATTTTGCAAGAGCGATAAAGAAGCATTACGCGCGAATTACATACAAATTTTTTTCTATCGGCGGAGTTACATTACCGACTTTTTAGGTTAAGATCTCACTTTTTGGAGAGCTACTTACAATCAGCTGATTAGGGAGCATAAAGAAACTCTTCTGCGTATGCGCGAATGATAGCGAGCGTAAAGTAATCTACTGTGCATGCGCGGATGGTTAGCAAGCGAAAAAGTAGATTCTCCTCAGAAATGAGCTGTTTTATGAGGAGAATTGAGTATGTAATTCTTTTTTCCTCCACCTACTGTCAAAAGTACTTACTTTACTCCCTGAAACATGATAATAAAGTGTCACTTTTTCGCTCTCGGTACTAAAAAACAGAAAAACTCCCTAGGGAGTGAAAGTGACTCCATTTAAATAACATGGGAAGCATCTCTATTTTAAAACGTAATTTGGAATAGGTCAGAAGGTCTAAGCTCAGATGAGGAAGCATATAGAGTAGTCATTAAACCAACTAAATCATACCTGAACCAGACATTTGATCGATATATAAAATTATGTTTGTATGCTGAAATTATTATTACAAACTTCACTATACTAAAAATGTTATATTTTTTTCTTCTATTCCATGTTATTCAAAATATCATCCAACGAATATTACTTATTAACTAATCAAATTTGAAACGGGAACTTCATCATAGCTGTAGTTTTGGCTGTCATTGTTGTTACAACTTTAGCCGACAGATAGTGCTGTCGGAGGAGAACTGTGATTACAAGCCAGCTGTTTCTGTTTACTTTTTAGATATGTTTAACACATTGTTTGGTCACATACGTTTTTAAAAATTATTTTATTAGCAGTTTTTATAAAAAGTAGGTGGAGGAAAAATGTTGTGTATATCACGAGTGAAAAATGTTTCTTCTCCCTCAGGAAAATTCTTCAAACTTCTCCCTCAGGGAGAAAAAACAGCACTTTTCACTAGATATACAAATAACTATTTCACGCGCAGTTGTAGAAAAAACAAGTTATATAAGTCTTACCTTGGATCCATGGATTGTCAACTGTATCTAACCATAGAGCAAATGGTATTCAACCATAAAGCAAACCATCTAGTTCCACATGGTAAAAGAAGATTCACAGGTATGGCCTAGGTCGTTTATGCTCCAAATTTCAAACCGATTGTTTGTTAACTCAAGCCGATTACTGTTGACCTCTGTCAATTAATACAGTCATTGCCGGGAGATAGTGTAAGAACGGCACAGTATGAGAGACTATCAGTGTCACATGACTTCAGGTGTGAGATTAATACTATAGTGGGGTCCACGTTATAATGGCAGTTGAAGAAGATAAAAGAAAAACATTGCCGAACATTTGTCTTGTCAATGCTTTCTATAGACGGTAACAGGTTTATTGATGTAATATTAACTGTTCATTCTCGTTTAAAATAGTCAATTATATTCTATTAAGCGAGAAATTATATTTTTCAATCATTTCATAATAAGGATGAAATATTTTTACAATTAATTTCTAATTCTACATTGTTGAGAGACGATCTGGCAACAGAGCAAAGTGAGGGAGAGATAGAGCTATCCGCATTGTTGAATGATAGACAAGGATAGCAATACCATTGCTAATCAAACACTGTCATTATAACGTGGACATCACTATAGTGCAATAATACTGTATTTATTCAAAATTAATTTGAAATATCGGGGCACCGAGCTTCGCTCGTTATTTTTATTGACCGAGCGAAGTGAGGTCTAACATTCAAGTCGACGGTTTGGCATTTCTCTTAATGTTTAAATGTTTGAATGTTTAAATGTTATATTTTTTATGTTGCGCATTTACGGCGAAACGCGTAATACTTTTCATGAAATTTGACAGGTATGTTCCTTTTTTAATTGCGCGTCGACGTATATACAAGGTTTTTGGAAATTTTGCATTTCAAGGATAATATAAAAGGAAAAAGGAGCCTCCTTCATACGCCAATATTAGAGTAAAAATCAGACTATAGAATTATTCATCATAAATCAGCTGACAAGTGATTACACAGATGTGTGGAGAAGCCAGTCTATTGCTGTATTTCCATAAGGTCTATAGTTTCAATCCGGTACTTGTGGATAAGAATACTGCGTGAGGCCTACTGTTCACAGAACTACTAGTTTATTGCTAAACAGAACACAATTATTCTCTAAAATGATCGTGTTCATATTTCACAGCTGGCTATATGTCATCCTATGAATTTCGGGGAAGCGATATTTTGATTCTTCACATACTCACTCGCTCACTCACTTTTTTCTATCCACAGCTGTTTCAGCCAAGGATGAATTATCTATCTGATGTCGTTCAGCGAGATTCTCAAGGATGAGTCCTAGTGCAATCGAATCTTCATATCATAAACCTACTATGTTCCAAATTTCGTGAAAATCGTTAGAGCCGT
The DNA here is from genome assembly GCF_014356525.2 of Nilaparvata lugens. Lineage (NCBI taxonomy): Eukaryota > Metazoa > Arthropoda > Insecta > Hemiptera > Delphacidae > Nilaparvata > Nilaparvata lugens. The sequence goes on from NW_024095078.1 coordinate 2,738, forward strand.
TTTCGAGATCCGTTAAACATAAATAACCAGATATATAAATACAGAAATTGCTCTTTCAAGATTACAGAACCAGTTTCATATAACATCTGCTACATCTTTAGCTGAACTGATAACAATGAAATATTCCATTGTCAGTGTTTTGAAATTCCTTTGCTGCGAAATGGTGCAGTTGAGAAAAATATAGTTTAATCCTTCGAACCAAGATTTCTCAAGGCATGAGATCGCATAAATTGATAATAATGAGGGACTTGAAGTTGTGAGAACTATAGTTAGGTCCACGTTATAATGGCAGTGTTTGATTAGCAATAATATTGCTATCCTTGTCTATCATTCAACAAAAAGTATCTCTATCTCTATCTCGCCTTGCTCTATTGCCAGATCGTCTGTTAACAATGTAGAATTATAATTGATTAACAAAATATTTCATCTTAATTATTCATTATGAAATTATCCAAAATGTAGTTTCTTGTTAATAGTATATAATTGATTTTTTTGGAACGAGAATGAACAGTTAGTATTAGGCTACATCAATAAACCTGTATCACTACCGTCTATTGAAGGCATTGACAAGACAGAGGATCGGCAACGTTCTTCTCCTATCTTTCTCCACTGCATTATACGTGGACCTCACTATATAATCGCTGATGTTTGTCTGAAACTTCATGAGAGAGACTCAATCTAATCAGATACTTCAAACTTTCCCAAGCATTTTTGACTCGAGCTACTGTTTTTGTGAGATATAGTGATACTTTTCTAAACAGTTTCAAATAATGTATTCGGGCCAGTTTGAGATAATATTTATCGCCGACCTGGAAAGAGCAATTGTCTGGAGCTCCCTAGTCTTCAATAAATATTTGAGCACAATTTCACCGCTGCTCAAACAGTTTTTCCGCCAGCTAAGCACTCGTCTGAACTTTGCAATGTGGACTCCCACCCAATATGAAGCCGGAAAATGCAGGGAAATATCTGCACGAGAAAAGTTGTGATGCACTTTCACTGGTGGAAAGAAGCGATTTTGTATCGTTCCACCTTTGTTTGCGAAGCTGTTGAAATACCTCGGCCATTGCACTATCATTATGAAAGTAGCTTAACTAGGAAAAAGTACCAGTGAAGTTCCTGGTATTCATTAAGTGGCTTAAACTAGGAAAAAGTACCAGGGGAGTTCCTTTTCCTACAGTTACGTTGAAAAGTGGCCATTGCTGCACTGATTACAGAACGCAAAGAATCACTTTTCCGCTCTAGTGCGGGAAAAATTTTTCTGCACTCCAGATTGCAACATGGCAACGCAAAATACTTAGTAGGTTATATGGAGCAACAGTGCAGCAAAATCAAAATGAAGTTGGTAACAGTGACTGCTGTGGCTGCTATAGTGAGCAGAGTGCAACCAAGCACAACGCGCTAATTATTATTCATTATATATTATAACCAACGACAACGAGGACTTTAGGATTTTAGGATTAAGGTTTTTATCAATAATAAAATTACACAGAAAAACATTTGATGCATTTCAGGCAATTTTACCCATAATTACCCACTTTTCATATTCAATGGTAACTGTAGGAAAAACTTAATGTGAATACGTGCGCAAAGTTACTCTGCTGCACTCAAGAAACCATTCCGCCCTCGCCTACGGCTCGGGCGTGAACGTTTCTTTCGGTGCAGCAAACTGACACTTTGCGCACTAGTTGCACAAATACTATTGACTAGTTTTAACAAGGAAACGTTTAGATACTGTACCCCTTTCATTATACTTGGAAGTAGTTCATATTGCATAGCACAAGTGGATCTATAGTGAGGTCCACGTTGTAATGGCAGTTTTTGATCAGCAATGGTGATGCTATTCCTTGTCTATCATTCAACAAAGCAGATAGCGCTATCTGTTTCTTACTCCTAGCGTTGCCAGATCGTTTTCCCAACAATGTGGATATAGATATTCAATCTCAGTTCATTGAATGGATCATCCAATTATTGAAAAAAATATTTTCTTGACGAATCAATAGTTATTTGTGCAACTAGTGCGCAAAGTGACAGTTTGCTGCACCGAAAGAAACGTTTACACCCGAGCCGTAGACGAGGCGGAATGGCTTCTTGAGTGCAGCAGAGGAACTTTGCTCACGTATTTCACATTAACTTTCCTACAGTTACCATTGAATATGAAAAATGAATAATTATGGGTAAAATGATGGCTGAAATCCATCAAATTTTTGTGTGTGTGATGCTGTTATTAATAAACCTTAATTCATTAAAATTAATAATCCAATTGAGGTAGAAAATTCTCATTTTTATTCATTCAAGAATCAGAAAAATATACAGATAGAATAAAAATTCACATTCAACATACACGCCAGCAGCTTGTTGGCTGAACCGAGCTGCAAAATGGCTGAACACAACAAGATGGCTGAACCGACAAGCGCGCGACCTAGCGGAAGAATCGTACCTAAGTTTGTTTCATCTAGCTAAAAATTACTGAAACACGATTCAGAAATTTAGACTTTTGCTCAAATTACCGAGAAAAATGCTCAATGTAAACTGAGAAATATTTATAAAAATAACAAGACAACAGAGAATATTTATTGTAGTATTGTTATGTTTTTTATTATTTCTATTTATATGAATATCGAACGGTAATCATTTAACCTCAAAATTCGAATTTTATAATGTATATTTGCTACTTTTCTCATTTCTTGCAGTTGAAATAATAATAATTATTATTGATAATCATTATCAATAAAAAGAAATATTATTTATTATTAAATCATGAGAATCCGTGAATGATGATTATATAATTATGATTTAGATGAACATTATTCTTGTTTTGGATTTCTAGATTGGGATTTTATCATAAATGTAGGGTAGCCATTGAAATGATTCTCATCTAAATCTAACCACAGTCATTGTTACCAACTTAATTTTTGTTTTCCATGTTGCCATGTTGCAAATCTGGAGTGCAGAAAAGATTTTTCCCGCACTAGAGCGGAAAAGTGAATCTTTGCGTTCTGTAATCAGTGCAGGAATCGTCACTTTTCAAGGTAAATGTAGGAAAATAATATAATGATTGATAATTTTAAACAAGTATGAACAGTTAGGCTAGCTACACACTTATCAATTCTTGTTCGTAGGATTTTTGCCGTCCTTAAAAAACCTATTAGAATGAATAGATTAAGTTTGTCAAGTTCCGTTAATCCAATGGAATTCATATGGACGGCCAAATATGTACGAACAAAAATCGATGTGTGTAGCTGGCTTGAATATTACATCATATGTCAGCTATCATAAATGTAAGAAAAATGAAAATCTCAGTACCGTACCCTTTTTACTTTCCTTGCCCTATTACCATAGGTAAGGATAGTATTGCTTTCCAAAAAAATTAGGGTACCCTAATTTCAAGTTTTCTATACGTTTCAAGGTCCCCTGAGTCCAAAACATGATTTTTGGGTGTTGGTCTGTGTGTGTGTGTGTGTGTGTGTGTGTGTGTGTGTGTGTGTTGTGTGTGTGTGTGTGTGTGTGTGTGTGTGTGTGTGTGTGTGTATGTGTGTATGTGTGTATGTCTGTGAACACGATAACTCCATTCCTAATCAACCGATTGACTTGTAATTTTAAACTTAAGGTCCTTATTCCATGAGGATCTGACATTAAGAAATTCAATAAAATTGAATTCAAAATGGCGGAAAAAATGGCGGGTAATTATTGAAAAAACATGTTTTCACGGTTTTCTCGAAAACGGCTCTAACGATTTTCTTCAAATTATAACCATGGATACCTATTTATAAACCCTATCAACTGACATGAGTCTCATTTCTGGGAAAATTGCAGGAGCTCCGTAATATTCTTGTGAAAAATGGCGGATAATCACTAAAAAACCATGTTATTCACGGTTTTCTCGAAAACGGCTCTAACGATTTCTTTAAATTCATATCATGGATAGCTATTTATAAGCCCTATCAACTGACACGAGTCTCATTTCTGAGAAAATTGCAGGAGCTCCGTAATATACTGAGAAAAATGGCTGATAATTACTAAAAAAACCATGTTTTTCACGATTTTCTCAAAATAACTTGACCGATTTTTTTTCAAATTCATACTCTGTATAGTTATTTATCAGCTCTATTACTGGCATGAGTCTTCTTTCTGGGAAACTAATGGGGGGTTCACCCCATCCTTGAGAAATGGACTTTGTAACCTCCTCTCGTGCATGAGGTAGGTAGAGAGCGCAGTTCATAAAAAGAACACATAATCGAGATATTTCATCTGTAGAACAGCTGTTTTGACGACTTTAAAAAAATGACGACTAAAAAAAATCATCGAATTTCACAATTTACACAAAGGAAAAAGTACTCTGAAAACAATTATATATACACATATATACAAAAGTCTGATCGTAGTTTCAAATTAATATGAGCAAGGAAAGTTGTGTGAGTGTACCACACCAGATTTTTAGAAATATTTTATCACAACATGTTTCGGACATTGATGCCATTTTCAAGGCATACTGAGATTTCCATTTTTCTTTACATTTATATTACAAGTAGCCCTATACAGAAAAGAGATTAATCAGCTATCATCTACAGAAGGTAGTGACGGGGTAGAGAATCGAGAACGCTGTTCTATCATCTATCTAAAATCACTGATTTTGAAAACCGCAACTTGCAATCATAAGCTGCGTACAGACTTGTGCCCTACAAACACGCGAATTTCATTTTTATAAGCTGATTATATATGCGTATTATATCTGTGTTCCTGTAGAAATACAGATATAATCAGCTAATGATAACCAGTGCGTGTTCGTGACACATAAGTCTGTACGCACCTCAACGTGATCTCAGTATGAGGTCGTTATTTGGCCACTTTTGTGCCCATTTTTGTGCCTGGAGAAAGGAATCAGCAGAGCTGGAAAGGTCAAATGGGCACAAGAGCTGCTGCATCTCACATCCTCGGCTCAATGGTGATGCATAGCCCCACTGGGACATCACACCTCTCTCTCTCTTACTCTCTCTCCTTCTCTCGTTCACCTTCTCTCTTTTTCTCTTACTATCTCTCTTCGAACCCTCTCGATATCTTTTGGAGGAGGGTAATCCCGGCCGCAACACAGTGGCGAATTTGCGGAGGAGTAAGGGATGTTTGGGTCACAGGATTTCCTCGTTGCTCCTCTTTCTTCTCCTTCTTCTCCTACTCTTCAACATTTACATATATAATTTATTATAAATACAGATTGAAGAAGAAGAAAAAGAAACCTAATCCTTTAATTCAAATTGCCACA
>NW_024095079.1:0-7988 GCF_014356525.2 Nilaparvata lugens
TATAATTTATTATAAATACAGATTGAAGAAGAAGAAAAAGAAACCTAATCCTTTAATTCAAATTGCCACAATTTGAAAAAAAAAAAATTAAAAATTTGAAATATTTAATATTATTAATTAAAATTTAAAAATGTTCCTCTGATATATTCAGCTGAATCTATGGCTGCTGCTATCGCAGGCGCCGCCGCCAATTCAGCCTTATATCAGAGGAACGACCTTCACTATGTACAACTGCATTTTAAATTGTGGCAACCTGAATTAAACGACTGCACATTCGCCGCGTAATCTAGTAGTTAATCTATGCGGCATGAAAGTTTCAATTTCGGCATCTTCGTTGCCCCCGACCGATGTCCTACATTTGCTACCCTGATGATAACAGCATCCTGTTGTAGGAGCGCACAACAAATAGTTTAAAACATGTTGATACAGATTTGCTAGAAACTAATTGAAAGAATTAAAAGACAATCTACTTGCACAAACTAAACTTAACTTTTTAACAGCAAGATTATAATTTGAAAGTAGTTGATCTACAAACAGCATTCAATATTAGTTTGCAGAGGTGCAAAAGAAACTGATGAAAAAAATTTAGCTTTTGTGAGAAGCTAAGATGACATTATGCAGATGATTATGAAAGGTGAAGATTTTCAGAAATATTTAATGAACGTTGTTCAACTTTTCATACTATTTAATGCACAATATGTCAAAAGAGGTACATCTTTGACATGAGTGAAGCTGTACAACATAATTTGGATCTGATCAGGTGCAAGAGTTGTTTTGAAAAGAATGTTCAGTGATAGGCAACCAGTGATTAGGAAAAAAAAGAAAAAAAATATGACTGGGAAATAGATTAGTAGTGTAGTTTGAGAGTTAGCGCTAGTAGTGTACTTTGAGATATCTGTGATTTTCAAGATTTTAAATGTGGGGATATTTTTATATGCTAATCAGGTTGCACCACTAAATTGCGGCTGGAAGCAGGTGTTAGGATGACTGGGGTGATAGATTTTTGACAGTTGCAAACACCTGCTACTAATTAAAAAGATGGCGCCGGAAGGGTCACTTCTGTAGGGGACACTCTTCCTATTGGTTGAGGGCGGGGACTTTGGTGGGGGACAAAATGGCCGACACAGGGGAGGGGGGGTGGAGGGGGGAGGGGGCCGCCATTTTGGCCACGCCCCCTCGCTTCCTATTGGCTGGGGGCGTGGCCAAAATGGCGGACTGGGCAGGGGGGGTGGTAGGGGGGAGGCCACACCCCGATTTCTATTGGATATGCAGCTCTCTCAAAACACCACTAATAAAACTTTTCATGATTGAGACCAAAATATTTTGTCATTTTCTACATTGTTGATAAACGATGTGGCAACATCGCAAAGCGTGAAGCTCATCTGCTTTGTTGAGTGATGGACAAGGATAGCAACACCATTGCAAATCACACACTGCCATTATAACGTGAACCTCACTATATCTTCTCAGAATGGTGATTCAAAAACTATGTCTTAATGAGCTCCAGTATATAACGACGTTAGAAAGCTGTATTATAGTCAACTCTATCATTCAACAGTACAACAACAATTTTACATAGAACAAAACAATATAGAACAATACAAGCGAGGAGATTGTATTATTGAATCCAGTATCTCGATTTTTGATGGATCAGTGACAATACCTAGTCTCTTTATTGAAAATTAGAGTATTTTACCAAAAAATTACTCACAGTGAATATTTTATCAACATCTCCAACTTATTGAAGGGTTCCGATACATATGATTCACTCTGTATCATAGAATTTATACTTTTCTTGCCCTATTACTACCATAGGTAAGGGAAGTATTGCTTGTAAGGGAAGTGTGTGTGTGTGTGTGTGGTGTGTGTTGTGTGTGTGTGGTGTGTGTGTGAGTGTGTGTGTGTGTGTGCGTGTGCGTGTGTGTGTGTGTGTGTGTGTTGTGTGTGTGGTGTGTGTGTGTGGTTGTGTGTTGTGTGTGTTGTGTGTGTGTGTGTGGTGTGTGTGTGTGGTGTGTGTGTGTGTGTGTGTGTGTGGTGTGTGTGTTGTGTGTGTGTGTGGTGTGTGTGTGTGTGTGTGTGTGTGTGTGTGTGTGTGTGTGTTGGTTGTGTGTGTTGTGTGTGTGGTGTGTGTGTGTGTGGTGTTGTGTGTGTGTGTGTGTGTGTGTGTGTGTTGTGTGTGGTTGTGTGTTGTGTATGGGTGTGGTGTGTGTGTGTGTGGGTGGTGGGGTGGTGTGGTGTGTGTGTGTGTGTGTGTGTGTGGTGTCTATGAGTGTATGTGGGTCTGTGTACACGATATCTCATTTCCCAATTAACGGAATGACTGGAAATTGGAACTTAATGTCCTCACACTACATGGATCTGACCCGAACAATTTCGATCAAATGCAATCCAAGATGGCGGCTGAAATGGCAAAAATGACGTCGAAAAATCTGGTGTGGTGCACTCACACAACTTTCCTTGCCGTATGAAAAGGATCACCTGACCTAGTGTTCCCGCGCATACAAGTCTACTATTCAAAGACTTGAGCCAGCTGGGGACAGGGCAATAACGCTTGGATAACACAAGGTCTGCTATCTCTTCATAGTGAATCATTCAATAGAATCAACAGTTGCCAACAGTTTGCAATTGGATAATCACATTTTCTCGAATTTCGAGCTATTTTCAATTTTAGGTGAAAAGTGTTACCAAACATTAATTGTAGAGATTCTCATGCTCCATCTTTCACACGAATTTTTTTGTTTGAATTGTATCTGAAGCCTGATAATTGATAATCTAGAATCAAACTTTGCATAGATGGGGCGGAGCTCCTAAGATTTTTACAGATATAGCCTTGTGGCTGTTGATAGACCTTATCGATGACTATTCTAGGTATAACTTTAATCGAAATCGTTGGAGCCGTGTTCGAGAAAATCTCCAAAAACCCTGTTTTTGACAACATTTCTCTGCCATTTTAGCTGCCATCTTGAATCGCATTTGATCGGAATTCTTCGTATCGAAGGATCCGATATTGTAAGGAACTTAAGTTCCAAATTTTAGTCATCCCGTTGATTGGGAGATAAGATATCGTGTACACAGACTCATATACACTCATACACACACACACCACACACACACACACACACACACACAAACACATACACACACATGGACCAATACCCTAAAACCACTTTTTTGGACTCAGGGGACCTTGAAACGCATAGAAATTTAGAAATTGAGGTACCTATAATTTTTTCGGAAAGCAATACTTTCTTACCTATGGTACAAGGGCAAGGAAAGAAAAATTGGGTACCCCAATTTTTCATTTCTATACGTTTCAAGGTCCCCTGAGTCCAAGAGTGGTTTTCGAGTATAGGTCTGTATGTGTGTGTCTGTCTATGAGTGTATGTGTGTCTTTGTACACGATATCTCATCTCGCTTAACGGAATGACTTGAAATTTGGAACTTAAGGTCCTTACACTATAAGGATCTGACACGAAAAATTTCGATCAAATGCAATCCAAGATGGGGGCTGAGAATGGCAAAATATGACCAAAACAGGGTTTCTCGCGTTTTCTCAAAACGGCTCCAATGATTTCGATCAAATTCATACCTAAAACAGTCATTGATAAGCTTTATCAACTGACACAAGTGTTATATCTGTAATATTTCAAGAGCTCCGCCCCATCTATGCAAAGTTTGATTCTAGATTTGCTAATTAACAGGCTTCAGATACAATTTGAACTGAATGTTTCAAATGGACAAGATTAAGCATGAAAATCTCTACAATTGATGTTCAGTAACATTTCCACCCTAAATTGAAAATAAGCGTTGAATTCGTGTAAATGTATTATTCAATATTTCAAACTGTTAGCAGCTGTTGATTCTATTAAATCATTCACTATGAAGAGATAGCAGACCTCGTTGTGTCTCCAGCGTTATTGTCCTGTCACCAGCTGGCTCAGATCTTTGAATAGTAGACTTTTATGCGCGTGAACACTAGTGTCACATGATCAATTTTCATAACGGCAAGGAAAGTTGTGCGAGTACGCCGCACCAGATTTTTGAATTTCGCGTCGACTAATATATGGGTTTTTTTGAAATTTTGCATTTTAAGAATAATACAAAAGGAAAAGGAGTCTCCTTCGAACGTCAATATTATCGAAAAAATCAGACCATAGAATTATTCATTATGAATCAGATGTGGAGTGGATTATTAATTGCATGCAATGACGCATGCAATTAATATATCAATTTATTTGGTAAAACATCAGCTGTAGTGTGGACTATTAATTGTATTCGTCAATGCATACAATTTTATGCACTATTGATTACATGCAATGACGCATTTCGCACTATTAATTGCATGCAATGACGCATGCAATTGATACCTAGAATATTATAGTATTTTCTCTCGACCTTTCTCTGCTTTGAACTCGGGCTGACCTGTTGCCAGTATGTCTTGAGGAAGATTAGCTTCTGATGTAAGCATTTTTGGTACACCAACCCCAACAGCCATTAGCAGTTTTCACACCGATATCTCGCCGACACGACATACAGACAGGATTTTCTCTATGGACAGTGTAAGAGGAGCTGTGGTTCATAACTGCGTGAGGTCTACTGTTCACAGAACTACTAGTAAATGGAGAGAGTATTTTTTAGTCTATGATATCATGTGAATTTTATTGATTGCATCCACATTCAGTGGAACCTCATATAACGAAGTCGATTATCCCGAGAAAAAATTCGCTGCAGAGAGGTATTCGTTATTGAGAGTTTCTGTCAAGAAACGCCACAATCCTATGGATCTTATAGTATCGTATCCGGCGGTAAATAAATGAATATGGTACATGAAACAATCATCGCGAACGTAGGTAGGGTACCTATTAGGCCAATATTAATATGGAAATTTGAAAATTCATGCTGTCGATTAAAACTGTTTTCGCCACACTGCACGAAAGCAGCTGTTTTCCAGTCCCTACGTAGATCTGAAGACCTTGTTGCTGACGACGTCAGAAAAGGGTTCTTTTCCGGTCAAGGCCAGAAAGTTGTCTCTTTCCAGCCGCTCATGGAAGTAGTTAATAAGTCATCCGCTAGATCGGGCGAGTGTCCACTTTCATCATAAGCTGAAGACGCCATGATTTCAGCTCCAGTTTCGAATCAAACGATTCGCTTCGCAACCATTTTTATTCAATATTTATTGTTTGATTAGAGCATTCCGAATTTCAAAAATGCTTGAAGATGACTGTGGTATTCCAAGTGAAATTTTAAAAAGAATCTGAAATCCTGACTGCAAATCTTCTACCACTAAAATCAAGAGATAGGTACGATAGCTTAACGAGTATTCTTTATTTGTATTCTTATTTATTTTGTCAGCAATACCTGTAGTGGGCGAAAAATATCGTTCGCACCACGGGCAAAAATGTTTTTCCAGCTCTCAATCTTCTCTAGTCCTCGGCCTACGGCCTCGGACTTGAAAACCGATTTCGAGCTGGAAAATCTCATTTTCTGCTCTAGGTGCGAAATATACTATTGTAGAACGTAATAAGTAAGTAAACTCACCAATTATTTTCCAGAAAGCTTGATTTGTATTATAGTAGAGTTTAATCGAAGTACATATTTTGTAGCAATATTTTTCAACGTTTTACACTACTATTAGATGGAACGCAAAATACGGTTATTTTGTCAAAACTTCACTATAATAACTCAAATTTTCCCTATTTACTTTCCTTGCCCTATTACCACAGGTAAGGAAGTATTGCTTACCCGAAAAAAACTAAAAATTAAGGAACCCAATTTCCAAATTTCTATACGTTTCAAGATCCCCTGATTCAAAAAAGTTGTTTTTGGGTATTGTTCTGTATGTGTGTGTGTGGGGTGTTGTGTGTGTGTGTGTGTGTGTGTGTGTTGTGTGTGTGTGTGTGTGTGTGTGTGTTGTGTTGTGTGTGTGTGTGTGGTGGTGTGTTGTGTGTGTGGTGTGTGTGTGTGTGTGTGTGTGTGTGTGTGTGTGGGTGTGTGTGTGTGTGTGGTGTGTGTGTGTCTGTGGGTGTGTTGTGTGTGTGTGTGTGTGTGGTGTGTGTGTGTGTGTGTGTGTGGGTGGTGTTGTGTGTTGTGTGTGGTGGGTGTGTGTGTGTGTGTGTGTGTGGTGTGTGTGTGTGTTGTGTGTGTGGTTGTGTGTGTGTGTGTGTGTGTGTGTTGTGTGTGTGTGTGTGTGTGTGTGTGTGTGTGTGTTGTGTGTGTGTGTGTGTGTGGTGTGTGTGTGTGGGTCTATGAGTGTATGTGGGTCTGTGTACACGATATCTCATTTCCCAATTAACGGAATGACTTGGAAATTGGAACTTAATGTCCTCACACTTAATGCCGACACAGGGGAAGGGGGGGGTTGGAGGGGGGAGGGGCCGCCATTTTGGCCACGCCCCCTCGCTTCCTATTGCTGGGCGTGGCCAAAATGGCGGACAATGGGCAGGGGGTGGAGAGGGAGGGCCACACCCCTCGATTCTTTTGGATATGCAGCTCTCTCAAAAACACCACTACTAATAACTTTCATGATTGAGAACAAAATATTTTGTCATTTTCTACATGTTGATAAACGATGTGGCAACATCGCAAAGCGTGAAAGCTTCATCTGCTTTTTTGAGTATAGACAAGGATAGCAACACCATTGCAAATCACACACTGCCATTATAACGTGAACCTCACTATATCTTCTCAGAATGGTGATTCAAAACTATGTCTTATGAGCTCCATTATATAACGACTTAGAAAGCGTATTATAGTCAACTCTATCATTCACAGTACAAAACATTTTACATAGAACAAAACAATATAAGAACAAATACAAGCGAAGAGATTGTATTATTGAATCCAGTATCTCGTTTTTGATGGATAGTGACAATACCTAGTCTCTTTATTGAAAATTAGAGTATTTTACCAAAAATTTACTCACAGTGAATATTTTATCAACAGTCTCCACTTATTGAAGGGTTCCGATACATATGATTCACTCTGTATCATAGAATTTATACTTTTCTTGCCCTATTACTACCATAGGTAAGGGAAGTATTGCTTGTAAGGGAAGTGTGTGTGTGTGTGTGTGTGTGTATGTGTGTGTGTGTGTGTGTGTGTGGTGAGTGTGTGTGGGGTGTGCGTGTGCGCGTGTGGTGTGTGTGTGTGTGTGTGTGTGTGTGGTGTGTGTGTGTGTGTGTGTGTGGTGTGTGTGTGTGTGTGTGTGGTGTGGTGTGTGTGTTGTGTGGGTGTGTGTGTGTGGGGTGTGGTGTGTGTGTGTGGTGTGTTGGAGTGTGTGTGTGTGTGTGTGTGGGTGTGTGTGTGTGTGTTGTGTGTGTGTGTGTGTGTGTGTGTGGGTGTGTGTGGGGTGTGTATGTGTGTGTGTGTGTGTGTGTGTGTGTGTGTGGTGTGTGTGTGTGTGTGTGTGTGTGTGGTGTGTGTGTGTGTGTGTGTGTGTGTGTGTGTGGTGTGTGGTGTGTGTGTGGTGTGTGGTGTTATGTGGTGTGTGTGAGTGTGGGTGTGTGTGTGTGTGTGGTGTGTGTGTGTGTGTGTGTGTGGGTGTGTGTGTGTGTGGTGTGTGTGTGTGGTGTGTGTGTGTCTAGGAGTGTATGTGGGTCTGTGTACACGATATCTCATTTCCCAATTAACGGAATGACTTGGAAATTGGAACTTAATGTCCTCACACTACATGGATCTGACACGAACAATTTCGATCAAATGCAATCCAAGATGGCGGCTGAAATGGCAAAATGAAGTCGAAAAATCTGGTGTGGTGCACTCACACACTTTCCTTGCCGTTATGAAAATGATCACCTGACGCTAGTGTTCCCGCGCATATCAAGTCTACTTTTCAAAGACTTGAGCCAGCTGGTTACAGGGCAATAACGCTGGAGACACTCGAGGTCTGCTATCTCTTCATAGTGATCATCATTCAATAGAATCAACAGTTGCCAACAGTTGCTATAATTGGATAATCACATTTCTCGAATTTCGAGCTTACATTTGCT
>NW_024095080.1:0-8040 GCF_014356525.2 Nilaparvata lugens
TCGACGAATTCGCTCCTAAGTCAAATTGGTAACAGATAAAAGATTATATATGAGCAGGTAGGACAGAGAATAGGTAATCTCGATCTGACCCCACACACTACATCCACTTAGATCTTTCCAATATCCAGGTTGATCAATTATTTCAATTATCGTACTTGATTGGTTCTTGATAATATAGAACGTGTCAGACACAATAATTGACAGGCTCAAGAAATAATCGAACTCAGAAGACGAATTGATAAAGTAGAAATATAATATAATAAAATATATAATTTGACAGTGCAGATATGAGGCTTGAATTACAGATTGAAGATAGTTTTAACATTAATAAAATGATCAGAAGTTTGCTTGTGCTCGCATGATACCATGCATGATTCAACAGAATTTTATAATTGATAAATCTAACAGTTTTTTGAAAAAATAGTGAAAACGAATTATAAAAAGATTTTAAAAATTACTCGGGTCGTGGTTCTGGCAGCAGAGGATAGTTAATCAACTACAAGTTCTTATAAATTCTATATCAGATACAATCTAGGATCTTAATAATTATAAGCGCTTGTCGGCGTGGCCATTACTTTAACGAAGAAAATTTTATGTTTTCTGCACTGTTATTTCTCTCGAAGCGAAGATTGGGCACCACAATAAAACTAACGTGAATCCTCTTGGCGGTCGTGGTTCCTTTAGATCAAATTTGTTGATCGGTGCCCGTCCAGGCTTTGGTTTCAGCATGTGTGGAATTTTAATTAAATATCTCCTTCACCAGAATAATTGGGGAATAATTAATTCGAATTTCTAGTATTATCGATTGATGGAATAATTTACAAATAAAGATAATTTAGCCTAAAATATTGGCTCACAGATAAAATATACAAAAATCGAACAAAATTCCACTAATGTCTTTTGGTAACTTTAAAAAGGTCTTAGCGTTGAGGATTTTAAAAGGGCAGTGAGTGTCTTCTTCCAAACCTTGGGCTAGAACCTTTTCTCTGAGAATCTCTGTGTAATTAATTTGCATGAAAATTTGCCATTGGTAGAATGATATGACGTAGGCATGACATCAGTGGCAAGCGGTAAAATATAATTTCTTTAATTACAATATAACTTAAATTGTATAACTTTTTAAACTGATTAATTCCTAGATACAGTTCCTCTATACAGTGTACATGCACTAGCATATATGATAAGGCAGGTTTTGTTGTCTGATAACAGATTACGTATGATATTTTCAAACTATCATCCCTTTTGGTGCTATTTCTATGACATATGATTGGCTTAGACTTGCCAAAGAGATTCATTCACCATGTGACTCAGTTGAATCACTAATTTATAATTTAATATTTCTACACCAATTCTTATTATATTCGAATCTGTTATAATTATTTTTGCTGCTCTTATCAGTAATACAATATTCAGCTATGACCTAGTTCGTTATAAACATTCGACATTATAATGTAATTTCGTGAATAATAAATAAATTTTTAACAATAATACATACATTTTATTTTTCGATTTGAAATTCTTGGTCCTTTATCAATAGTTCTTAGTTTTAGAAATAATATTATAGCTTGCATGAAAACCTGGCATGACATTATAGTATATTGAGTCGTCAGCTGTTGTCTGAGCTGCTACAAAACATCTGATCATAGTAAACAAAAGTGTAACCTCCAAAAGTTAATGAACAATATTCATAAATGACTTGTACTCAATTTGCGAAATAATTATAATTTTATTAATAATTTTTCTGAAAATATGCGTATTACAGAACGGTACTCTTATCTTATACTCAGCTGTTGATAAGGAAGCCTTATCGCTCGGGTGCTAACTATTCGTTTGGCAGATCTCTGATTCTATAAGGGTAATTACAATTTTCCCAGCTAATTCTCTCCTTCATGAGGTTTACTCAAAAGATTCATCACAGTACTAACATACGTGGGCATACAAGGAAAATCCACTAAATCCATAAAAGTACATTTTCTCAGGAAATCAATTTCTTATTTCTAACATCAATCAAATTTCCTCCTAGTGATTTTTCACAAAATAATATCATACTGCAATAATGAAATATTCTCCATTCGTTTGATAATGATTATTTGATTTGATATGATTCAATATTCATAGTGTTGATGAATAATTAAAATAATGAAAAATCAAAGTTTGAAAAAATTGTACTCAGTGCATTTCCCTTGTACGCCCATGAAATAAAGTGACCGCACTCAAATCTTGTTTAGAAACCTTCCTCAACTTAATGCCAGCTTACAAAATTGGACTGGGTATTAATTAGTTTACCAATTTAACCATATGTTTCTAGAGGTTCTCTAGATTATTATTATTATTAGCGTATGGCTTTGAATGGTGGGGAGACCCAAGGGTAGTTCAATCTCGCCGTATATAGTCCAAAGTTCTCTAATAGGAAACCGGACACTAAGGTTATAGTGAGCACAATACTTTAAATTTTACACTTTTCACTTCGGAATAAAGTTCATTATGATGTTAAAAAAGTCCAAACATATACAAAATCGGAACAAAACACAAAACCACTAAGTCAAATTTAGAAAATATTAAATTTAGAGCCGAAAATTTATAGCACGTTATAGCATGGCAATTTTGCCATGGCAACCATGCCAACCAGCCATCTCTAGATTATAGCTCTATATAACATATGGATGCACATTTCATAAACATTCGTCACTTTGATGTGTTCAAAAGTCCCACACCGACCGGGAAAACAACGAGCACGAATGTTCACTGCTTGCCGAATACCAAACATCCATCCACACTACTCGTGATTCGGCGAGTATGCTACTAAAAACTAGAACTATAATCTAGAGATACTACCTCTCCGAAACATATGGTTGAAATTGGTAACTAAAATAATACCTAGTCCATTTTTGTAAGGTTGGCATTAAGTTGAGGAAGGTTTCTAAACAATATTTTTTCTAAACAAACTAGTAGGGTTCGCCGAATGCCGCATGTCTGGAGCCGGCTGAAACAACGAGCAGGAATGTTCACTGCTAGCCGAATACCAAACATCCATCCACACACTTGTGATTCGGCGAGTCGCTGCTCGGTGTTGCCGAATGATGCATGTCTGGAGCCGGCTTTACAGACATAGGAAATGTCTCAATTTCTGTGTTAGGTCTAGCATAATGAGAAACGCGATGATGATTAGTCGAAATCACAGGCACACCTCGTAAACAAGATTACCGCAAATATGTTTAGGGTTTTTCTATATCGCTTGTATTTTGATAATCGTTCAAGATATTCAGCACGTTTTTTGAACGACAATGTTCCGAAAATCATTCTCTACAATTTCTGTTACTTCTGTTTTATGAAGTTCTCCTCTAAAACGCATATTTCATTAGTTTAACCTTCAAAAGCCCTACAAAACTTTTTTCATGATTTTTTTCAAATTTCATTCTATCATAACTTTTATCTTGCAAGAGATACAGAGAAATGTTAGATTTATAAAATGTGGATAGTTTTTCCAGCTTTGAAACGATATCATCTTTGTGCGCTGTATGTCAATAAATGCGGTCTCCAGCGCATTCCAAAGAAAACACTACTAGACTACTGTAGGTTTTCCATATGCATGACGTAACAAGCTAGAACTATGAAAATCGATTTTGTCATGACTACTTTTTCTTCTACTTGACCATCTTCGTCTCCTTCTCCTCGTTTCATTCTCCTTCAACTCTACCTTCTTCCTCATCTATCATTTCTTTTCTCCTCCTCTTTCTTCTTCTTCTCATCCACCCTCTTCCTGTTATTCTCGCCATTTCTCTCTTTTTCCAATGATTACCGTACTGTGAAATTGTGATACTAGATAATTTTGTTGATGTGCAGATTGGTTTATTAAAGATGGAATGTTGTCAGTCCACCTCCATACTCGAGTAAGCTGTGCTCATAGTCTCCTTCTCCTCCATCTTTTTTCTCTGAACAGAAAACCCTTCAAGTAATCGCGGATACATCACTTTGAACCATTAGTGAGGCCACTATACAGAGCTCGAAAACAGCAAACAAGTTTTTGTCTTCTACTTCTGCCTTCTGCTTCATCACCTCCACCCATTCCCCCTCTTCGTCATCACCTCCTTTCTACCCTATCATCACCACTTTTTCTCTTAATTTTCCTGTCTACCACCGAGACTCAACCACACAACTATTATTAGTTTTAATTTGCTCCATCGAGAGCGTGGGACCGTAGGTGAAACTGGACTATTATTCGCTTCCTCGAGCAATCAAGAATCAATTATTGTCTCCTTATTCACCGGTCTTGTTCAAATTCAGTTTGGATTAGATTTCTTCATCAATCTAAGCTACAATCTATGCTGGAGTATTATTTACCATAGGGTATAATACATCATTGACCGAGCGAAGTGAGGTCTAAGATTCAAGTCGACGGTTTAGCATTTCTTCTAATGTTCAAATGTTTAAATGTTTATATGTTGCGCATTTACGGCGAAACGCGGTAATAGATTCTCAAGAAATTGACAAGTATGTTCCTTTTTTAATTGCGCGTCGACCTATTACAAGGATTTTGGAAATTTTGCATTTCAAGGACAATATAAAAGGAAAAAGGAGCTTCCTTCATACGCCAATATTAGAGTAAAAATAAGAATATAGAATTATTCATCAACAAATCAGCTGACAAGTGATTACACAGATGTGTGGAGAAGCCAGTCTATACCTGTATTTCCGTAAAATCTATAGTTTCAATCAGGTACTTGTGGATGAAAATACTGCGAGAGGTCTACTGTTCACAGAACTACTAGTATACCCAACCTTCACACTAGTCCATATTGAATAATGAAAAAGCTAATTGACCGAACGTAGTGAGGTCTATGTTTTAACTGTGATTTTCTTCTTGTGTGTCTGTATGTAACGCGATTACGGCCAAACGCGTTGATAGAATTCGATAATATGAAAGGAAAAAGAATTTCCTCCGTACTCTGATATCACTACTACTCATCTAAAACATATATATATAAATATATCATCAACTATGAAGATAGAATTAATCAGACTGTAGAATTATTCATAATCAATCAGCTGACAAGTGGATGATGATTCATTGCATGCCTTACACAGATGTCTGGAGAAGCCGTGTCTATTTCTATAAAGTCTATGATTTCAATATTAATTTTGTTTTGCAGTCATGGTATTATGATGCGTGACCATCAGTATCAATATTCTCACATTTAAAAAACCAAATGAATAGGCGACTAAAGATAAAATGAAAAATAATTAAACGTTCATCATCTTCACCATTTCTAAAATTTAGGGAGGTTATGATAGACTGTAAAACATATGACAGATATTTTAGGTACCGCTGGAACTAGAACTGGTGACACCAGATACTTGTGGGTGAGAAAACCGCGTAAGGTCCACTGTTCACAGAACTACTAGTTCTTAAATAGACTAGTAGTTCTCTGAACAGTGAACCTCGCGCAGTTATAGATTACTGCCTCCTCTGTCCATACTGTCTATCAGAGTGAATTCTGTCCTGTCCTGTCGTGTCGGCGAGATATCGGTGTGGAAACAACTAATGGCTGTTGGGGTTGGTGTATCAAAAATGCTAACATCATAAACTAATCTCCTTCAAGGCATACTGGTAACAGGTCAGAAAGCAGAGATATGTCGAGAGAAACTGTATGTTACTTTCAGTTACTACTTGCATGCGTCATTGAATGCAATTAATAACCCACTCGACAGCTGATTCATAATGAATTATTCTATAGTATGATTTATACGGTTTTAATGGTGTTTGAAGGAGACTAATTTTCCCTTTGCATTATCCTTGAAATGCAAAATTTCAAAAAACCTTATATATTTGTCGACGTGCCTTGTTTCAGAGAACTTGTCAACCAAATTGGACAATACAATTTGCGACTGTAACTGCGGTACAAACAAACAGATAAAGTCGATCAAGTCGGAACTGAGACCTCAACTTCGCTTTGGTCAATTATTATAGATAATTAGAACTATTAGCAGAATGAAGATGTAATACATTTGAATTTTGAAATAGGGTCTTCCAGTGGAATGGTAGAACTCAAATATGTGATTAACTCTTCAAGAGAATTATTTTTGGATCAATAGTAATAATGTAAAGTGAAGAGGTTTTAGGTGCAATAAGTGGTATGTATTATTGATCATAACATGTGATATCATCCAATTCGGAATTTGTGCAGTTCTCTGTTTTCCAGCAGTTTATCTACAAGTATTAAATTGAATTCTTACTGAATTCGTTGTTTTTGAGCTGGGAGATTATTCATGTTTCGGAATTATCATGGAATGTTGCACCGTGAACAATATAACAACACTAAGTGCCGGTTGGATTTCAACCGTGATTAATCGGGTTGCAATGAACGCTGTGAATGATTTGTTTCCAGGCGGTGTTATTTCTTAAAACATTTATACATCCTTTCCCGCCCTCGCACCAAAGACTTGACGACCTGCAGACTTATTCAATGGAGTTACTCAGAAACAAGATTTTCCCAAAATAATCCTCCCAGAACTATCTCAACCCATAAACATCGAGTTCAGTAAGAGTTTAATGAAATCAGCAGCGAAATGTTATAGGAAATTCGAGAATTACATAGATTCCAATGGACATTAGAAGATGAACGCTGTGAATTCTTTTGTTAACTGTAACAATGGTTCTTTCAACATATTTTGTAAAGGTTAATTAATATGTTGATATTTGAGATAATAAAATATGATGTAAAGCCTAGACCAAAACGTGATCTTGGTCTCAGAGACGTGTGTCAGGTTGTCTATGAAACATTTCCCGTCTTTTGTTCACGAGTCAAGATCATGTATATCAACAGCTGGTAACGAGACAATAATTATGATGTCTCTAGATATTTCATAGACCGTGTCCAGTTCACGTTTATAGACAGATGTACTTTCATAAACCGTAGACAAATGTACGTTCATAGACCGTACAATTTATAGACAGTTGAAAGCCAGTTAAGCCAGTTACACAACCCATCGATTTTTGGATGTTCGATTTTTTGCTGTCTCTTTTAATTCTATCAGATTGAACAGAGCTTGACAAACATCATCTGTATAATTTTAATCTAATAGAATTTATGAGGACGACAAGAAAATATATCCTATTATATTAAGCGAGCAATTTCTGTATAATATTTTTATATTTGGCTATTTATAAATATTTGGTAATTTATGGTTATGTATGTTCAACGTATCTAACGAGCTCTAACGAGTGCGTCTGTAGAAAATCAAAATTTCTCATCCCCGAAATTCATAAGCTGACGTATAGCCAGCTGTAAAATATATACAGGATCATTTTGAAGAATATTGTGTTCCGTTCATAAATAAATAAAGATAACAAGCGAAGCTCGGTGCCCCGATATTTATAATGATTCAATCAGATTACCAATGTACTAATCTATTCCATTTTTCATGATGTAGGGCTACTTGCATCTTCGAAACGTATTGAATTATCAATGCGCGGTTTTCGTCATACCGAACATTTTCTCTCGAAAATCTGTATTCACATCATGTGGGCTGTCATATGGACATTATATGTGGACTACATTCTCATCTAGAAGAATCAAGTTGAAACCAATATGGTGGTTTCAAGATTGCAGACCAATATTTGATGCTACAATTAGTTTTCCAATTCAAATAGGATCCCCAATCAAACCTACTGTCAAATCATCCTAGTAAGAGAGATTTCAAGCTGTTCCCATATATTTCCACCAACTCTGTATTTTCATCTCTCAACTCTCCAAAGACTAGAGACTTCCTGGGTTGGAGAACTCGTTCACGAACTGATGTAATTCAATCTTTGAAACCCGCAACTTTTAATTATACAGGAATTATGGAAATTGATAAAACAGCTGTAGATTTTTCTCACAAAATAATTTGACAGTGGGGATCCTATTTGATCATTGGGGATCCTATTCGAATGAAAAATTTATCTCCAAATATTACTCTTCGCTTCAACATTTGTAACCCTCATATGAATCTAACTTAATTTTTACTCTCCTTCCTAGGAGAATACGATAAGATAAGGAG
>NW_024095081.1:0-8098 GCF_014356525.2 Nilaparvata lugens
TTTAACAACAACAATACAATATTTTTCCTCCTATCCACAACACAGTCTTTTATTAATATCACAGCCATCATAACACATATACACCAAATCCAAACATTTATCATCTTTTCATAGCATAATATTCAGGTGCTTCCACTTTCTTATATATTTTTTAATTCTTTCACTCTTCCTAGACACCGTTATCCTTCATCAGTCTCAATAAGTAGTCCACTCCATTATTTTCCCGGCATGAATCCATAATATTATTCCTATCAGTTCCGTTTCTGTCATATTCCTTGGCCTATTTTTCCGGTCACATCGCTGATCATAGCCTTTAAAACGTATGTGCCGCGGATGCATGCCGTCCTTCTCTTCCTGACCTCCTTCCTGGTCTCGGTCCGGAATCCTCCTCGGGCGTTGTACCGTGCATGCGGCCTCCATCGGTGCGCGCGGTTCCTCCTTCGTCGCTTCTTCCGCCTCCGGGCCTTGCGATGCATGTTCCTTTTGTCATGTAGTCCGTTCTCCTCGTCCTGATGCCGGTCGGGTGTCCTCGGGCGCCTCCGTCTCCGGGCCTTACGGTGGTCGCTCCTCTTGTCCGGTAGTCCGTCCTCTTGGTCCTCTATCCTGGGTCCCTTGGGGTGCCTTGGTGGGGTCGAATGATGCGCGGGTGCGGTGTGCAGGTACATGGTGGCGGTCTCTTGATGTGCGGGCTGCTCTTCCTGCGGTAATGGATCGTCGGCGGGAAACAATATACTTAAAATGGGTTGTTGCTTGCGGCTGGTTTTAATTGCATGGTGGGCGGCGGTTTTTGGTGGTGGGCTGTCTTGTATTAACATCTGTTTTTCTAATATTTTCGGTTCTTCTAATAATGTTTTCGGTAAATCACTTCTGAATGTGGTGTATGACGTTGAAATATCCTGTTTTTCTTTGTTTGTTTCATTGGAGCTTGTAGGTGTTATCTCGGGGGTATCATATAGTCCTGGTTTATTAGCTGTAGTTTTCTGTATATCTGGTGGCGGGTTGTTGGGTGCTGGGTTCCGGGTTTTTTGTTGATTTAATCCTGTGGCATGCTCTAATGTGTAGTTTGTATTTATTTGATGAGGTGGCGGTTTGTAATTTCTATTGTAATTATTCTGAGTGTGATTGTTATTTGAGTTTAATCGATCACGGCCATCATAGTGATTCTACGATTGCTCTGCTGGGCATAGTGGTTGTTGTGCGATTTTGAAATTTTTCATTATTCCAGTTACCATTTTGCCTGTGCTCATAGCGGCGTTCAAATTGGGGAGCAGATCGGTAGCGATCATATGATACCGGTTCATAATTTTGGCTGTTATGCGGATTAAATTTTGAATTATGCTGATTTGATGCGTATCTCTGGTCTGAGCGGTGGGTTGATATTGCCATTGCAGACTGTATGCCATATAAATGATTAATCAGCTGCTTACAATCAGTAATGGGTTGTGTGGCGAGTGCCATTCTAACTTGATACGGTAGCTTCTTTAAAATAATACTTGCTAATGCCGATTCATTAATGGGCTCGCTCAATTGAGAATTTTTAAACTGTAGGGCAGTGACGAAAGTGGTACATGCACCGTCTAAGTTAGGGTTGAAATCGCATGATATGATGTCCGCTAGCACGTCCAACTGTTTACTTCTGCTCCAATACTGTTCCAGGAAGACAGCGACAAACTCATCCAATGATGTAAATTCATGGGCTCTACTCCGAAAAAACATCAGGGGTTCGCCAATCAATAAATTAGTCAAACGGAGACGCCAAAAATTCCAAGAGGTAGGTGCAAGAGTTTGTACTAATTTTATCTGATCAATGAATGGTTGAGGTTGCAAATGGCGATCAGTGTTATCAAATTTTCCTAGTCCTTGTAATATACTATGTACGTTGAGGTTGTCTGTTTGAATCCTTGAGGTTGTTGTTGAATATGATTTTCCAATGCTATTATTTTTTCCTGTGTTATCTGCCATTGACTATTATGTGTAATTTTATTTGCGTTTATTTCTTGATTTAATTGAGTCAGAGTGGATTTTTGAATTAGTAGAGTTCCGTTTAAAGCTTTACAGGTTTCAGTGTTTTGATTGATGCTACCTTGCAGTTGGTTCATTTTTGTGACATATTAATCTGTTTGTTTTGTATTTCTTTAATATTGTTAATATTTTTGTCAACTGTAGTTGTTAAGTTTGATTGGCAACGGTAATTTGTTTGTGGATTTCTTGGTGGCAATCGGCCTTAATGTTATTTGTTATATCCTGAATAGGTGTAGTGATTTGTGTATTTAGGTTATCTATCCTTTCATTGAGTTCACATGTAACCGTATCCAACCTTTCCGATAATCCTGCCGTAACTTTATCCTGACTTTCTTTTTGTAGGGTTATCATTGCTTTTAACTCTTCCCTATGACTCTCTACTTTAGTTTCAATATTATCCAACCGTTGTTCTACTGATTTTATAGCGCCTGTGGTCTCTTTCATACCCTGTTCCACTGTCTGTTTATTTTCCTCTTTTACTGTAGCAATCTCCTTTTTAATCTCCTGCATCATACTATCCATTGTTTTTTGTAACATAATGTTGAAAGTGCTACTCGTTTGTTCCATTATTACCTTTTGAAGCGGATCTAATTCTGTGATTGAAAATATACTTTGTTTGCCCAGGTGTGACTCGGCCTCCGGCGATGCGGGTTCTGCAGGCTGCTCCTCGCCCCCTTCAAAGTTGATCTCTACTATCCGTTGATTCAATGGTGTGTCAGCGGCGTCGATTCGAGTGGAGGATAGAGGTTGCAGACCTGGTGGATCGAAGACTATCGACCCGACGCTTCCTGTTCCCTTTCTCGTGGCGTATTGGCATCTACCGTGGTGGGGTTTGATGTGCTCGGAGTCGACAAAGTGGGATCTGTGCAACCGCCGTACATATATGAAACTTCAGAGTTTGCGGGAGTGTGATTCATTATGTCAAATATGATAAATGCTAATTAAACAGTGATAAAAATGATAAGCGAAAATGCTTAAAAAAGAGACACAACCGGGACTTACAGTGAACAGTGATGTGTAAAGTGTTTGGATACTCTTACAACAAGGTATTTATACTTAAGTTTTTTACAATGTTCTAGCGCCCCAATGTTTTGTTGATTTATTCTTGGCTAGTTTACAGGCTGCGACTTATTTTCCAACCGGCTTAAACACCTAATATATTTTTGACTAGAAAGTAATAGCAGTTTAGGCTTATAAAATATAATCTCTCTCTATAAACATGTAATTTTTCACAGTACTAATATATAAAATTTTCTTTAAAACATATAATTTCTCTCTATTTAAAGCTCTTGTTTCCCCAAAAAGTAATACAAATTTTCCTTCGCCAGTTTTCCTCACAACTCGTATAAGTTATCTATAATTTTCAATATGGTTATTGACCTAATTTCAAATAATTATTCATGAGCTTGGCTCTCATCATCAGTCCCACGTTGGTACGACATGTCTTTGTGTCGTATCCGTGGCCCACGTTGGCGCCATTCTTTGTGTCACGTTATTCTTTATATTAAATAACGATTAGCCTCCTGCTTGGCATCAGTCGGTAAAGCATGAGATTTAATATAATTAGGTCGTGGTTTTCTAATAGTATTCAGTCTTAAAAAATCTTGATAGGCCTAGATATGGGCTTCTCCAATAACTCTTGTAATTCAATAAATAATAAATATATATATAAATGATACTTATACTATAGTGTTGAGGAATAAAAATAAATTGCACACCATGAAAGTTTCATACATATATTACACAAATAATGCAAAGATCAATCGAGGCAAAAAATATATATAGAGCGATAAAAAATATAATATAAAAATAGAACAATAATTGAAATCAATAAAAATATCACAGGCTAAACTTTATATTCTAGATTTATGGCACGAATCATTACCATGTGCCTTTATCTTAAAATCATATGCATTCTTTGCATGTAGCTGCGACATGCACTTGCTAATACTTGTCGACTTGGATAATTCAATCAAAATATGTGCTCTAAGATCAGCTTGATAAATTAGCCACTAATAATCCAAATATATATATATATATTAAAATCTCTAGTATTTAGTAGATTTATTTGTATCGAATATATATTTTCATCTCAGGGTGCAAGATTCGGCACCTGACGGAATAGGTAGAGCCATTCATCTAGTGAATTAGAACTATGATAATTATCGCAAATTGTATTGCAAAAAATTAAATATTATATGCATATGTTTTAATAGCCTAGATTCGTACTTCTTTGATTAATAGAAATTTCTAAAATATTGATCTATATATTTTTCTTTCAATTAAATACCTTTAATACTAATTTTTACTTGCGCAAGTATTACTCTTATTAATTTCTTAATTTATTATAAAACCCTTTCGGCGAGCTAGCTTTGATCATCAGATTAATTCGAAGCACTAGGGCGCCCATCACTAAGTTCAAATTTAATCACTCACGTGTCGAAAATCTTCTTGTAAGCCGCCGATGTCGATCCAACTCCATGTGGTCCGGAATATGGTAGCCGGAATCGTCTCCTCCAAGGGGTTATAAATTTAATTAAAATGAAAATGACTTCTGCTTCACAATAGCATCACGAAGTCTTTTAAGAAATTTAATAATTTACTTTAACTTTAACTTTTACAAAATCATTAGTAAGGTACTTCGCTCTAAAATATTGGGGTCCTCTTATGGTGGCATTTGGCTGGCGAGTGCTGGTTCTTCCTTTTCAAGTTTTACAGATCCTCTTTCCGACTTTCAAATTAGCATAAAATTTAAATATCTCAATCCTCCGCCATTAAATTCAAATAGATCTTACAAAAAATGCCAAAATATTGCTTAGATTATATGATTAATAATTTCTTTGCATTCGAGCCATATCGATAACATAGATTACACAAATTTTAACACAAAATCTAGTACATTTATATAAATATATATAAATATTTTTGAATGGCCTACAGTTGCCGCCTATTAACTGCCGTTTTACTATTGGTGCATGCAAATTTTATTCGGTATTCATGCGCCTGGTAACTCTTATTTCCTGAATACATTAAATTATTTTTATTTGGTTTTTTATTTATGCTCTTTGCATGCTAGTTAATATTCTATACATTAATATTAATTCCATGCTACCTAATAATTAGCCACGTGGACGGGTGTTTTTTCATATTGCACACCATCTGATTGCAATAAAGCTCTGCCAAGGGGTTTTGGTCAGATTCTACGTTCTTCGGTTTGATCGATCTCTAGGTCACCGATCCGTGAATACATGTACATAACCTCAATCTTCAAATATTTTATATAATAATCTATTTATGAGCAATAAACTTCCTTCAAATCCTTTTTAGGTTCTTGTACCATTTAGCCAGAACAAGCTGATGCTATCTAATCTTGGTTATTATCTGCTTGGCGATATTAGCCAATTACTTTATTTTTAGACCTATTACTATTTCTGTTAGGGCTTTTAGTCTACCCAGATTTAAGATGTTACAAAGTTTACTCTGTTACTGTCGAAACATATTAATTAACTGTATATTACTTTTTCCTATTCTTGATCATGTTACGCCTATGAACATTTGGATGATTACCATTTCATAGCCCAATAGGTGCACAAGCAAAGCTACAATTCTGTGTTATTGGTTCGTTTACAGTCCCCGTATACAGTCTTTCCCTATCTTATGCACTGTGGCGACTAAATGGCACCTAAAGACTGAACCATTGCTCGGTTGATACTGCAACTCAGTGGAGTGATGGGGGGGGGGAAGTTTTGGAATGCATAGGTGACTCATTCACTGACACCACCCCATTCAATAGTTTTGTGCAGCAAAAAAACTGACACTGTGTACTTTTTACAACAGCGCGACTGCTGGAAGGTTAAGCAAGGAATAATATTTTTCAATGATAAAAAGATCAGGGATGAATGAAACTGAGAAACAGGTATAATGTAGGAAGTGAGGTGCAATGGAAGGGAAGGCAAAATGGTTAGATTGAATGAGAGGGAGATGCTAATAACCAGAGAGAGAAGTGAGATAGAGAACGTCGTCTCAATTAGTGTTAATAGTGTCAAACCCTTGAATAATTGGGAGACGAGTTGCTAATCCTAATCCTAATTCTGGTTCTAATTTGTTGTGGTCCACCTCTTCAATTCTCTGACGTGGCTCTACGGCTTTGGACCTGGCGGAATTTGGTTGATGGGGGTGAATTGGAAGAAGGTGAAGTGGAGAAGAAGGAGGGGATGTGGTTTTGGATCTTTGGTTTTCGACCTGGTGGTTTCATTTGGTTCATGGGTGGTAGAATCAGAAAAAGAAAAGTGAAAGAAAGAAAAGAAGAAGAGGTAGGGGAAGAAGGTGGAAGAAGAAGATTTATCTATTCTTTATTTATTAGGTTAGCAAAAAAAATACAAGAATCGGAAAAGAAAAAACAGGCTATTGCCCAAAACTTTTCTCAATTTCCTAATTTAGTTTCAAATTGTCCAAATATTATAGGTTATGTCCATTCAAATTTCTTCACCAAATCACAATCTAAAATATAAATTAGAATAAAACAAACAATTTTTAAATTTGGATGGATTAATAATAAAAGTTTCTTAAAAACATGAACACAAACTATAAATTCACAAATAAATAATAAAATCACTTAAATTTTGAGCTCGAAAATATCACATTCACCTTAGCTATATAACAGCTGTAACTTTTTATTAACCGTTTGGTGAGGTGAAGAAGAGGAAGAAGAAGAAGGAGGAGAGGGGATGTGATTTTGACCTGGTGGTATTTGGTTCATGGGTGGTAGAATCAGAAAAAGAAAAGTGAAAGAAAGAAAAGAAGAAGAGGTAGGGGAAGAAGGAGGAGATGTGGTTTTGACCTGGTGGTATTTGATTCATGGGTGGAAAGATCAGAAAAAGAAAAGAAAAAGAAGGAGAAGAAAAATAGGAAGGGGAAGAGAAGAAGGAGAAGAAGAGAGGAAGAAGAAGAAAGCAGAAGATAAAGAAGAAGAAGGATAAGCATGTGATTGACGAATGCAATATAATTGATTTTCTCAAACAAGAATGAACAGTTTAAATTACATTCTATATACTGGTATCAACTTATCCTCTATGGAAGGCAGTGGCAAGGCAGAGAATTAACAACGCTGTTTTCCTATCTTTCTTCACTGTCATTATAACTTGGACCTCACTTTAGAAATGTCCCAGATTTTAGGTGAATATGATTTGAGTATGTGGGAAACAAAATGAACCAGATTGGCGAGAATTGCCACAAATAAGCGTCACGAAAATGTCGGCCAGAATCGCTTGAAGTGAACTCTCTAGTAATCCTGTGCTCTGTGGCCTGTTGTACACATAGCCTACAGTACTCGAACACGTGTCACATGCAAGGGAGAGAGTTATAACAAGTGCTCTAGAGAGGGATAGAGAGGCCGAGACAATGTAAATAACTCGCTGAGAGAGAGTGAGTATGAGAGAAAGTGATAAAGAGAAGAAACAGGAGAGCAAGAGATTCTGAGAGAATGAAATTGAGGAAGTAAGAGATGGAAGAGTTTAAGGAAGAGTAGAAACATAACAGGAGAAAAAGACATAGAGAGAGAGGAGTATGAGAGAAAGTGATAAAGAGAAGAAACAGGAGAGCAAGAGATTCTGAGAGAATGAAATTGAGGAAGTAAAAGGTGGAAAGAGTTTGAGGAGAGAGGAGATACATAAGAGAAGAAAAAGACAGAGTGAGAGAGAGTGAGTGAATGAAATTGGGAGAGAAAAAGGTGGAGATAGTGGAGTAACGAAAAGAGAAAGTAAAAAGGGGAAGGAAAAATTAAAGAATATTTGAGAGTAGTTTTAGTAGAATAAGAGCGAGATGTGGAGGAAAACAATCGAGAGACAAGAGATTGATTGATTACTTTATTTATGTAGATTACAATATATACTGGCTTATACACTTATATACAATAGCTTACAATACGGCAAAATTCTAGATGAATTTACATAATATAGACTAAGAAAATATTATTTAACTGTATATGATATGAAAAAGTAATTTGTAATATAATAACCATAGATATTATTTGTTATTCTACATAAATTGGCGGAGCTTTGGACATATCAATGTCCAT
>NW_024095082.1:0-6782 GCF_014356525.2 Nilaparvata lugens
TGAATACTTGTATTCACGACGAGCGTTTTAAGAATCAACTAGAAACAACTATAGTTGGTCCTGATTATTCTCTAGTGGTACATGGTTACTGATAATCAGTCATCAAATATTCTTTTAATTTCCTTACTGGTATTCTTCAAGAATTTCATAGAAGCAGCGGTAAGAATTATCAATCCCTGGTCCTTGAACCTTATGGTGATTACTTATATTGGGAATATTCATGTTTCTACCACTGAGCTAGAGCTGAGGTTGAACCCAGTAATTTTGCGAGCCGGAAGGCCTTAATTTTTTGTGAATTTATTCGCAAAAGAGGGAATTTAGAGACAGCTCTTATAAATATCAGAAACCCGTATCAACCGTGAAGGATTTACAATTCACAACTTCACATAATAGCTTCACAACGTGGGACTCTATCATAAGAGATAACCCCTGGAAGCACCATTTCACAATATATCTATATATATATATATATATATATGGTACTTATCCTATAGTGTTGAGAATTAAAATAAATTGCACACCATAAACAATTTGATACATTATTAACAAATAATGCAAAAAATAGATCAAGGCAAAAATATAAAGAGCGATAAAAATATAAAATATAAACATAGAACAATAATTGAAATCAGTAAAATATCACAGGCTAAACATTATACTCTAGATTTATAGCACGAAACATTACCATGTGCCTTTATTTTAAATCATATGCATCCTTTTGCATGTAGCTGCGATATGAGTTTGCTAATACTTGTCAACTTGGACATTCAATTAAAAATAGGTTCCTTAAGATCAACTTGATAAATTGGCAACTATAATCCAAATATATATATTAATTCTCTAATATCTAGTAGATTTCTTTGTTTGAATATATATTTTATCTCAGGGTGCAAGACTCGGCACCTGATGGAATAAGTAGAGCAATTCATCTAGTGAATTAGAGCTACAACAAATTATCGCAAATTATTGCAAAAATAAAGATCATATGAATATGTTTTAATAGCCTAGATTTTATACTTCTTTGATTTATTAGAATTTTCTGAAATGTACTGATTCATTATTCCTTTAATAAAATACCTTTAATACTATATTTACTTGCGCAAGTATTTTTTATTAAATTCTTAATTATAAGAAAACCCTTTCGACGAGCTAGCTTTGATTATTAGGTAATTCGAAGCACTAAGGGCGCCATCACTAATTCAATTTTTTCACTCACGTGTCGAAATCTCTTATAAGCCGCTGATGTCGATCCAACTCCTGGTGGTCCTGGACTATGGTACCGGAATCGTCTCTTCCAAGGGGTCAAAAATTATTTGAAATTGAAAATGACTTCTGCTTTATAAGAGCATCACAAAGTCTTTTAAGAAATTTAATAATTCAATCTAACTTAGCTTTTACAAGTTATAGCAAGGTATTACGCTCTAAAATATTTAGGGTCCTCTCATTTGGCAGGCGAGTGATGGTTCTCCTTCTCAATTTCACAATTCTTATTTCCGACTTTCAAATTTACATAAAATTTGAATATCCTAGTCCTCCGCCGTTTAAGGTTCAAATAGGTTGTACTAAAATATTAATTATTACTTATGTTGTATGTTTAATAATTTCTTTGCAGTCGGGCCATATCCATAACATAGACGATATACAATAATTTTACATAAATCCCAATCATTTATAGAATATATATAAATATTTTGAATTGGCATACTATTGCCACCTATTAACTGCCATTATGCAATTGGTGCATGCAAATTGTTTCAGTATTCATGCGCTTGGTAACCTCCTATTTCCTGATACATTTAATTATTTTTATTAGGTTTTTAAGTATGCTCTCTACATGTTAGTTAATATTCTATATACTACTATTTCTCATGCTTCCTAATAGTTAGCCACGTGACCATTTGTTCTTTCAAATTGCATACCGTTTTGCCGCAATAGATCTCTGCCAAGGTGTCTGGTCAGATTCTACGTTGCATGGCTCGGTCGATCGTTAGGTCGCCGATCACTGAATGTATATACCTAACCTCAATCTTCAAAAATTTTATATAATATATTTATATTAGCAAAAATTATTTCAATTCCTTTTTAGGTTATTGTACCGTTTAGCCAGAACAAGCTGATGCTATCTAATCTTTATTGTTATCTCATTGGCGATATTAGCCAGTTACTTTATTCAGACCTATTAGTACTTCAGCTAGGGATTTTTACATCTACCCAATTTCAGATACATTACAATATATATATATATATATATATATATATATATATATATATATATATATATATATAATTCAGCGCTATTGTGTGTGTGTGTGTGTGTGTGTGTGGTGTGTGTGTGTGTGTGTGTGTGTGTGTGTGTGTTTGTGTACACGATATCTCATCTCCCAATCAACGGAATGACTTGAAATTTTGAACTTAAGGTCCTTTCACTATAAGGATCCGACACGAACAATTTCGATCAAATGCAATTCAAGATGGCGGCTAAAATGGCGAAAATGTTGTCAAAAACGGGGGTTTTCGCGTTTTTCTCGAAAACGGCTCCAACGATTTTGATCAAGCTCATACCAGAAATTCATTGATAAGCTCTATCGACTGCCACAAGTCCCATATCTGTAAAAATGTCAGGAGCTCGGCCCCATCTATGCAAAGTTTGATTTAGATTCCCAATTATCAGCTTCAGATACAATTTGAACAAAAAATTTCAAGTGGAAAAGATTGAGCATAAAAATCTCTACAATTTTCAGTAGCATTTTCAACTTAAATTGAAAAAAGCTCGAAATTAGAGAAAATAAGATTATTCAATTGCAAACTGTTGGCAACTGTTGATTCTATTAAATCATTCACTATGAAGAGATAGCAGATTTCGTGTGTCTGCAGCGCTATTGTCCTGTCACCAGCTTACTAAGATCTTAGACTTGAGATGCGCGGGAACATAGCGTCAGTTGATCAATTTTCATAACGGCAGGGAAAGTTGTGTGAGTGCACCACACCAGATTTTTTATATTGTAAAGTGTGATAAAAAGGCATTTATCTATCTATCTAATAACGTCAATCCTTTCCCGTATAACCCCTCGCTACCAAAGGTTTCCCACTATTTTTATTGTATTCTTCTATGAATCATTTGCGTTCTCTGAGCGTTTCCTCCTGATTCCATATACTTTCCACCGCATTCCATCCCCAGTTTCTCTGTTTGGCTGAACTTAACCACGAGACGCAGGTTATATACAACTGCAGTCGATTGCTTCTTCAGTAAATTACTGCTGTGTTACGTTACTGTTCGGCTGAGCGTCACCGCGAACGTATGCTATTTACTATAGTGAGTCGATTACTTCTGCAGTACAAAACGTTACTTTAGTATTACGTTAAAAATCTCTACAATTTTCAGTAGCATTTTCAACTTAAATTGAAAATAAGCTCGAAATAGAGAAAATAAGATTATTCAATTGCAAACTGTTTGGCAACTGTTGATTCTATAAATCATTCACTATGAAGAGATAGAAGATTTCGTGTGTCTGCAGCGCTATTGTCCTGTCACCACGCTTACTAAAGATCTTAGACTTGAGATGCGCGGGAACACTAGCGTCAGTTGATCAATTTTCTAACGGCAGGGAAAGTTGTGTGAGTGCACCACACCAGATTTTTATATTGTAAAGTGTGATAAAAAAGGCATTTATCTATCTATCTAACTAACGTCAATCCTTTCCCGTATAACCCCTCGCCTACAAAAGGTTCCACCCATTTTTTTATTCTTGTTTCTTCTATGAATCATTTGCGTTCTCTGAGCGTTTCCTCCTGATTCCATATACTTTCCACCGCTTCCATCCCCAGTTTCTCTGTTTGGGCTGAATTAACCACGAGAGAGGTTTATTACACTGCAGTCGATTGCTTCTTCAGTAAATTACTGCTGTGTTACGTTACTGTTCGGCAGTAATTCACCGCGAAACGTAGTTATTTACTCCATATTGAGTCGATTACTTCTGCAGTACGAAACGTTACTGTAGTGTTACGTTACTTTCACCGCGAAACGTAGGTTATTTACTCCATAGTGAGTCGATTACTTCTGCAGTACGATACGTACTGTAGTGTTACGTTACTTTCGCCGCGAAACGTAGGTTTTTACTTCATAGTGAGTCGATTACTTCTGCAGTACGATACGTTACTGTAGTGGTTACGTTACTTTCACCGCGAAACGTAGGTTATTTACTCCATAGTGAGTCGATTACTTCTGCAGTACGATACGTTACTGTAGTGTTACGTTACTTTCGCCGCGAAACGTAGGTTATTTACTTCATAGTGAGTCGATTACTTCTGCAGTACGATACGTTACTGTAGTGTTACGTTACTTTCACAGCGAAACGTAGGTTATTTACTCCATAGTGAGTCGATTACTTCTGCAGTACGATACGTTACTGTAGTGTTATGTTACTTTCGCCGCGAAACGTAGGTATTTACTTCATAGTGAGTCGATTACTTCTGCAGTACGATACGTTACTGTAGTGTTACGTTACTTTCCAGCGAAACGTAGGTTATTTACTCCATAGTGAGTCGATTACTTCTGCAGTACGATACGTTACTGTAGTGTTACGTTACTTTCGCCGCGAAACGTAGGTTATTTACTTCATAGTGAGTCGATTACTTCTGCAGTACGATACGTTACTGTAGTGTTACGTTACTTTCACCGCGAAACGTAGGTTATTTACTCCATGTGAGTCGATTACTTCTGCAGTACGATACGTTACTGTAGTGTTACGTTACTTCACCGCGAAAAGTAGGTTATTTACTCCATAGTGAGTCGATTACTTCTGCAGTACGATACTTACTGTTGTGTTACATTACTGTAAGGCTGAACTCACCGCGAGTTATTTACATTGTAGCTGATTGCTTCTTCAGCAAGATACGTTACTGCTTTGTTACGTTACTGTTCGGCAGTAATTCACCGCGAAACGTAGGTATTTACTTCGTAGTAAGTCGATTACTTCTGCTATACGTTACTGTTCGGCAGTTACATTGGGTTGAACGTACTTTTTTCAGTAAGATACGTTACTGCTGCGTTACGTTACTGTTTGGCTCGACGTCACCGCGAAACGCAAGTCATTTA
The DNA here is from genome assembly GCF_014356525.2 of Nilaparvata lugens. Taxonomy (NCBI): domain Eukaryota; kingdom Metazoa; phylum Arthropoda; class Insecta; order Hemiptera; family Delphacidae; genus Nilaparvata; species Nilaparvata lugens. The sequence goes on from NW_024095082.1 coordinate 5,096, forward strand.
CTATCTCCTGCAGTACGGTACGTTACTGGTGTGTTACACTAGTTTGTACGTTACCTGGTTACTGTTGCTGACCCCGGAGCCGGAGGTGGCGCTTCCAGTTGCTAGAGTGAGAGAGTTCTCAGTGAGAGAGCACTACAACACACTCCACACTCCACCAGTCAGTGTTTCGCCTTTAGTTGCTTCAGCGATGTCTTCAACGCTGTCACCTGTTCCTGCCGCGGCGCCCGCATTTCTCTGCTGCTAGCGTTGGTCATTCTTCGCAGGTGAGCAAATAACTACTCAAATAATAGTTTTAGTTCATCATCATCATCTTCTTACAAGGATTATGCTCTATTGGCCTGTACCGGCATCCATTTCTTTCTTCCTATGCCTCGTTTCCTTCGGGTTTGTACCCATGCTAATATTGGGAGCTATTGGCTGGCATTCTGAATAAATGAGTAGACCAATTTTCCCGATATTTCTTCAGAATATCCAATAGCGGTTCTACATTATTTTTATTTTCAATTATTAAAACACACAAAACAAGACAAAACAAAATTACAAAGATTACGAAACTAATAAAACACAATAAAATGTTACAAATATAAAAAAACAATGGGCTTAGTGTTTGGGTGTGTTGGAGAAGAGAAAAAAAGAGAGGAAGGTACCTAGCCAACTATGGTTTTCCATGTAATAGGTCTACTACTATCACTACATTCAATTCAGCTCTTATGTGTCATTCCTATTTTAGTTTATTTCATTTATTATTTATTAGAGCAAACAACACAATAGCCGAAAAGAAAAAACAGGGTAGGCTTTTGCCCAAAACTTCTTCAATTTCCCAATTTGAAAATTGTAGTTATTTAATTGATAGATGTGTATTTAGTAAGATTCTCATCACTCTGTCAGTAATGGTGAATGAGGAGAGATGATGTTATTATATTAGGGATGCTGACAGTTTGAATTAGATCTCACTGAGAGAGACCAGGGGCATGTTTCGTAAAGTTCAAGTCCTGTAATACAGGAGAATCACCATTCCAATTACATGCAAATATAACCGATAAAATCAGCTGTTCCTGTATTACCAGGACTTCTAAATTTTTATGAAACAGGCCCAGCTCTTACTTCAAGTTAGTTGTGCAGATAATATTATAAAGTTTATAAGTAATCTATGCTGATTTTCCTCAGTCAAGATATCATGTCTAGCAGACGTGAGCCCCATTGAAGGTTAAACATATTGTAATAAAGCTGCGTTTACACCAAAGTTAATAACAAATGTTAATAACCCAATCCTTATAGATTCTATTAGATTGAACGTATCTTATAATACACATGATCAACATAGTGTTAGATTGAACGTATCTTATCATACACATGCCCAATGTGTTTGTCAAGTTCCGTTCAAGCTAATAGAATCTATAAGGATTAAGTTATCAACATTGTGTTGTAAACCCAGCTTAACGTATGAATTTTATTATCTTGACAACTTTATTGCTTCTGAAGAACTCAAATGAGTTGCAATAAAATAATATATATCTGTATAAATCAGGAACTCTCTAGCTGAATAAGCCAGGTGCAACCCACCAAGGGAAAACCACATCTTTATTCATGTCATGCTCTTCAATACTGCACCTATACATTTTTCTTCAAGTGTATTTGAATGAAAAAAATAGAAATTGTCAAAAAACCACAGATTAAAAAACCACCA
>NW_024095083.1:0-7177 GCF_014356525.2 Nilaparvata lugens
TTGTGTGATTTTGTCATAAGTGTCGCATATCATATCAATTGCAACCAAACATTTGACTCAAGGTAGGGTGGCTGTAGTATAACAAGTTAACAACATATGTTTTGAATTTGTTATTACTGTTACTAAGTCTCCAAACAAACTCATTCCAATTCGAAACCTGTATAGTTCAAGTTATTAAAAACCTTTCTTAAGGTATTAAATACTTATGTCGTGTTTACTCTCATTCCTATTACAATTTTAATAACTTGATATTGTAAAATGAATACGATACTGAAGCCAGACAAGTTTAGTGTGGATCCAAACTTATCAACTGCAAGCAAGGAATGGACACATTGGCACAAAACTTTTCAGAACTTCATTACCAGTATCGCACCACAATTATCAGACTCTGAAAAGCTCAAAACACTTATCAACTTCATCACTCCAGATATTTATTAGTACATAAGCGAAAGTGGTACGTATAATGATGCTATATCTACTTTGAGGAGAATCTATGTAAAACCTGTAAATGAAATATTTTCAAGACATAAACTATCTGCACGTCAACAACAGCCTGATGAGACTATTGATCAATATCTTCATGCCTTAAAACTATTAAGTAAGGACTGTGAGTTTAAAGCTGTGACAGCTGAAAGAAATAGGGATGATTATATTCGTGACACATTTATTGCTGGAATGAAGTCTCCTACAATTCGCCAGCGTTTACTAGAGAATGTTGCATTAACACTAGAAGAGGCATATAGTCAAGCCAGATCCCTGGAACTTGCATATGCACAATCATTAGCTTTCCAATCTTCATCCCAATTAAATGCAACTTCTTCCCAAAATACTCAAGCAAGCAATCAGAATACTGATTCAGAAAACTGTTTATTAGCTGCTGCTAATGAAAAATGCTATTTTTGTGGTAATCTGAGACATCCTCGGGTCAGCTGCCCAGCTAAAAATACAATTTGTCATAATTGTGGAAAATAGGGACACTTTGCTAAGGTCTGCAGGTCGAGTAAATTACAAACCAAACAATCAAAAAAATTGAAAGATATTATGAACTCTATTGACCTAGCAGCTTCGCCCGGAGGATTGACAAAGAGTACAGTACAAGCCCTGGTTAATGGAAAATCTGTCTCTGCTTTGATAGATACAGGGAGTTCTCTGAGTTTTATAAACAATTCTACTGCTCTTAACCTAGGTCTTCCTATAAGACCAGGTAGGGGTACTGTATCAATGGCGACTACATCAATCACATCCAATATAACAGGACAATGCTTAGTAGATCTTGTCATTCTTGATCACTGTTACAAACAAGCAAATCTTTCGGTCTTACCAGAGCTTTGTGCGGATATAATTGTTGGACATGATATTTTGAAAAACCATGAAAGTATTAAAGTAGTTTTTGGCGGAAAAAAGCCGCAGTTAACCGTATGCAGCGTGGCAGCCTCAACTGTAGAACCGGTGTCATTGTTTACTAATTTAAAACCGGAATGTAAACCAATTGCAATCAAATATCATCAACACAGTACGGATGATTTGAAGTTTATTGAAAATTAAGTAAGTAAAATACTTAAAGACGATGTTATAGAGCCCAGCATTTCTCCATGGAGAGCTCAAGCGTTAGTGGTTGCAAATGAAAATCATAGAAAAAGAATGGTCATTGATTACTCCAAAACTATAAATCGTTTTACATTACTGGATGCTTACCCACTACCAAGAATCGATGATATTGTAAACAAAGTTGCAAATTATGAGTTTTTCAGTACTATCGACTTGAAAAGTGCATACCACCAAATTACGATAAGGAAAGAAGAAAAGCACTACACAGCATTTGAGGCATGTGGTCAACTCTACCAGTTTAAACGCATTCCGTTTGGGGTCACTAATGGAGTGGCAGTGTTCCAACGTGTAATTGACCAAGTTATACGGTCTGAACAGCTACAAGACACTTATGCTTACCTTGATGATGTTACAATCTGTGGCAAAACACAGGAGCAACACGATATAAACTTGAAAAAGTTTATCAACGCTGCAAACAAATACAACCTAACTATCAATAATGAGAAGTCTTCATTTTCACTGAAATCGATCAACTTGCTGGGCTATCATATATCTAACAAAACTATCAAGCCTGACCCCAGCCGATTGGAACCACTGAAATTTACCTCCGCCTAGAGACACTGCATCGCTGAGGAGGACCCTTGGTATGTTTTCACATTATGCATCACTAATACCAGATTATGCCACTAAGGTGATTCCTCTTGCCCGTACTGCATTTCCCTTGTCTAAAGCAGGGTTACAATCGTTTGAAACTATAAAAAGTGAAATAATTGGATCTGTAGTAAGCTGCATTGACCCTGAAGCACAATTCATTGTGGAAACTGATGCATCTGAGAGCACCATTGCTGCTACTTTGACTCAATCAAACCGTCCAGTTGCATTCTTCTCAAGGATACTTTCACCAGCAGAACAAAGACATTCAAGTGTTGAGAAAGAAGCACAAGCCATTGTAGAAGCACTGCGAAAATGGCGTCACTACTTGGTTGGCAAACATTTCAAGCTAATTACTGATCAGAGGTCGGTAGCTTTTATGTTTGATAACAACCGTCATGGTAAAGTGAAAAATGAAAAGATAATGAGGTGGAAACTGGAACTGTCTTGTTTTCATTACGATATTGTATATAGACCTGGCAAAGATAATATGGCTGCTGATGCTCTGTCTAGAGTATGTTCTTCAATCCAAAATCAGGAAAATCTATTAGTTGATTTACATGAGTCTCTATGCCACCCAGGCATAACACGGTTGTACCACTGGGTTCGGAGTAAAAACTTACCCTACTCAATTGATGAAATCAGACGTATAACAAACTCCTGCAAAGTGTGTGCTGCTGTCAAGCCCAAATTCTTCAAACACAAAGGGACTCTGATTAAAGCCACTTCTGCATTTGAACGGCTAAATATCGATTTCAAAGGCCCTCTGCCTTCATCAAGTCGAAATCGTTATTTATTGGTAATAGTAGATGAGTTTTCACGGTTCCCTTTTGCTTTCCCATGTCCAGACATGTCATCATCTACAGTTAAATCAAAACTGAAAACCCTGTTTTCTACGTTTGGGGTTCCTAGTTACATACATTCAGACAGAGGAACATCATTTATGAGTCAAGACTTGAAAAATTACCTAAACTCGCATGGAATTGCAACTAGCAGAACCACTGCTTACAACCCAGCAGGTAATGGACAGGTTGAAAGATATAATGGTATTCTATGGAAAACGATTGAGCTAGCATTAAAATCACTTAATTTAGAAATAAATCAATGGGAGTCAGTTTTAGAAGATGCTCTTAGCTCAACAAGAACATTACTTTGCACAGCCACAAATCAAACTCCTCATGAGCGTATGTTCTTACACCCACGTAGATCTGGAAACAATGGTGTTTCAGCTCCTTCTTGGCTTCTCAATTCCGGCCCTGTCTATTTAAAAAATTCAATCGAACATCTAAATATGAGCCACTTGTTGAAGAGGTCCAACTTCTACATGGAAATGCTGAGTATGCACATGTAAAGCTACCTGATGGAAGAGAAACCACAGTATCAACACGTCATCTTGCTCCAGTTGGAGAGTACGAAAACAGAGATCACGAAGAACAAACCGATTCTGAAAATGATGAAAATTCTCAATTACCAACTTCCGAACCTGAACTTGAATACTTCCATAATCCTCAAGCAACCCAAAACCAAGAAAACGAAACTAGTACTACTGCCGAGAGCTTACAACCTAGACAACAGACTACTGGACAAGAAAATCAAAATACATATCCAAGAAGAAGTTTTAGAAATAGAAGACCTCCTAATTATTTGAATGACTACATTCATTAACTCTTTGGGGGGAAGAATGTAGTATAACAACATATGTTTTGAATTTGTTATTACTGTTACTAAGTCTCCAAACAAACTCATTCCAATTCGAAACCTGTATAGTTCAAGTTATTAAAAACCTTTCTTAAGGTATTAAATACTTTTTCGTGTTTACTCTCATTCCTATTACAGTGGCCATCAATTTAAACTTGAGATAAAATTTAATATACTTATTGAAGAAACTTGAAGTACAGAGCAACTTGAAAAATGACTTTTCTCTGCAGTTTCCAGGTTTCTCTGTTGCAAAATATGGAGTACCTAGTCTGTGAGTACACATTTATTACATCTTGGTTTATGAGCTTTGATGTCCTATAATGAGGAGCACTAAAATAATTAGGCATTAGTTGAATTAGAAAATATTGGCAGCTTAAAGTAAATCTCAGTTTCAGCATCTCTTTTAAATCTCAGCATTCTACCAGTTGCATGCATGTGATACACTCTTTTATATACTCACATTTGTTTTGACACCCAAATTTGAATTGAATGTACGGTAAGCTGTTCATTGATAGAGAGAAAGAGTTCATTGTGTGTCATAATACAATAATTATTGAAGTTTTAGTTTTTGAAGATATAATTGATAAAAGTTCAATCAGCTGCCATTTTTGGATAAAAGTATCATAGGAGCAATAATTTTATCATATTTCTCGTTTTTTAATGGCCTTTACAATGATGTACCACACAATGGTTGTTTACATTTAAAATATCCGAGTTACAACACATAAGTCATCCCCTGATGTGGGGTTGAAATTCATTTGTACGTCAAAAGGTAGAGTATTTGACCAATAACTTATCCTGAAAGTTACAGTATTATATCAACAACAGTCTCCAACTTATTGAAGGGTCTCCATACATATGACTCATTCTGTATGTGTGTATCAGACACACACAAACTTGAAATATTAGCTTTTAATATAAATTATTATTCATTACCCAATAAAAAAATTTTCAATTGATTGCATAACATTAATTCCAGGTGGAAAGATCGCCAAAGTTGAGCTCAGAAGGGTAGATGTCAATAATCTATTCACAGGTGATAAATATTTTTAAAATGGTTCAAAACTATCATGAATGCCTGTCAATCAATTCTTCATCTGTCAAACTATGCTTGTTGCCGGCCAGGATAGCTGAGACGACTAAGGCGTTGCACCCCTTCAATCTGCTAGAGCCACGTGATCGTGGGTTCGAATCCCGCAGTCAGGCATGGATGCTTCCATCATCTCATCAAATCACTCTCACACTTTCCAGAACACAGGCACAAGCAAATAAAATCAACTCTTAATAAATTGAAATATCCTGCTTGTTACAGGCCAGTGGCACTATTATCTGTGTTTTCGAAAATATTTTTAGCGTGTTGTATATATTCAGCTGATGGAATATCTAGAGACATATAATATACTAGATAAAGAACAGCATGGCTTCCGCTCTAGAAAATCTACTATCACTGCAGGTGTGGATTTTATAAGTACTGTGATTGATGCTATTGACAAAGGGGAAAAGGTCATCGGCGCCTTTTTAGACTTAAGTCGTGCGTTTGACAGTGTGTGTCACGATTCTCTGTTGAAAAAATTAGAGTCTATGGGAGTGCATGGTAAGGAGCTGAATTGGTTTTCAACTTTCTTGAAAGGCAGACAGCAATTTGTTCAAATAGAGCATTTAGAAGAGTCTCAAAGATATAAATATAAAAATATCTATTGCTCCGACCTAAGAAGCTTGAAGTATGGAGTTCCCCAAGGATCCATCTTAGGTCCTTTACTACGGTATTCCTGTGTTATGTTACAGGTATGCCTAGGATGGTCCAAGATAGAGCGTCTGTCTGTCTATATGCCGATGATGCAAATATGATATTCTCAGGTAGATCGGTTCAGGATGTAGAAATCTCATCTGCTATTGGAATAACCTCTATTAATAATTATTTGCATTGCTATAATCTTATTATGAACTCAAGTAAATCAATAGTTATCCCATTTATGACAAAGCAGAGTAGGAACCAAAATCTATATCCCAGGGTGGCATTGAATAATGAAATTATAGCAACAAAAGAGAGAACAAAGTTTTTGGGTTTATTAGTGGACTGTAATCTCACATGGGATAGTCATGTTTGCCATGTTATGAAAAAGATTTCCACAGTTCTTTATGCTCTAAGGCAGATGTCCAATGTTTGTAGTGTCCAGACATTGAAATCGGTATACCATGCTATAATCCATTCACATTTGGCGTATGGACTTTGTATCTATGGCAGTACAACCAAAAAGAATTTGGACAAGATACTCAAGCAGCAAAAGAGAGGTATCAAAATAATTCTTAAGCTTGAAAGATGTGATTCAGTACGATTGTTTTTCTCGCAGCTTGGGATTATGACAGTGTATGGGCAGTATATATATATGATGTCATCATGTTTTATAGAAAGACTAATACAGAAATAAGAAACCAGACTCACAGCTACCTCACCCGTTATGGCAGAATTGTTGAAAGACATAGATTAGACCTATTCGAGAGGAAAACCGTTTTTAGGGGAAGGTCACTTTTTTCAAAATTGCCAAACGATATGAAACTTTTAGAAGATGTTAAAAGGTTTGGTATTGAGTTGAAGGAATATTTGGTAAGATTATCCCTGTACTCGTTACAGAAATTTTCATAATATTTTATGTGTATGACATTTCTTTGTAATAAGTATTTAGGCTATATTCCTTAGTATTCTGTGACACTATTCATATGTATTTTTACATGTTTATGAATAAAGATTTTTTCAATTCAATTCAAAACTCTTATTTTCTCTCTCATTGCTTGATCAAATTCTATTATTCTTTAGAATTGATTCTACAAAGCCATATCTCAATTCTTCTAATAAACTGTTGTAAAAACGTTGCCTCTCTGTTTCAGATTGAAATTGTGAAACATGAGAGTCCATTTGAACAACTTGACATTGAAATGAAGAATGAACCTTCTCATAGCAATACAGCTATTCATCAGGCAAGTATTCGCATTCTCAACGTACCTATTCACTCCGTGAGGAAGACAGTTTTAAAAATAGCTATATTTCTTGGTTTATCAAGTAGCTTATTGAATGCTATCCTTTCTTCTAATTTCATCTTTAGTTGATTCTCAGATGTGGAGAGAAATATCATAGGCCTATTGAAAATCATGTGATGAGAAATATGAGATTCAAAAACCATGTTAAGAGAAGTATGAGATTCAACTATCATTGTACTATATAAGTAGGTAACAAATGCATTTCATTAGCCCACCATCTGTTTGTGATCCGCTGATCTAATTT